>NC_066280.1:11325095-11627619 GCF_905404315.1 Leptidea sinapis | reverse complement strand
GTTGGATTAGGGCAGCGCAGGACCGATCGTGGTGGAAATCTTCGGGGAAGGCCTTAGGATCAGCTGTGAACGTCTTCCGGCTGACGATGAATAAAAAAAATATGATATTTTCTGTATATAATTTCTTGATTTTTTTTTTATGGAATAGGAGGACAAACGAGCGTACGGGTCACCTGTTGTTAAGTGATCACCGCCGCCCACAATCTCTTGCAACACCAGAGGAATCACAGGAGCGTTGCCGGCCTTTAAGGAAGGTGTACGCGCTTCTTTTGAAGGTACCCATGTCGTATAGTCCCGGAAACACCGCACAAGGAAGCTCATTCCACAGCTTTGTAGTACGTGGAAGAAAGCTCCTTGAAAACCGCACTGTGGAGGACCGCCACATATCCAGATGGTGAGGATGATATCCTAACTTGTGGCGTGTCGTGCGTAGGTGGAATTCGGCGGCAGGAATCAGGTTAAACAGCTCTTCGGAACACTCCCCGTGATAAATGCGGTAGAAGACACACAATGAAGCGACGTCTCTACGCAACGCCAAGTGATCCAGCCGTTCACAGAGCACTGTGTCCCCGACAATTCGAGCTGCTCTGCGTTGCACGCGGTCAAATGGATCGAGCTGATACTGGGGTGCGCCAGACCAGAGATGACAGCAATACTCCATGTGTGGCCGGACCTGCGCTTTGTAGAGCGCTAGTATGTGGGCTGGCTTGAAGTATTGCCGTGCTCTATTAATGACGCCCAGTTTCTTTGAAGCCAATTTGGCTTTGCCTTCCAGATGACCACGAAATTGGCAGTCGCTCGAGATTTCGAGACCCAGCATTCCGATACTAGGCGAGGCTTTGAGGGAAGTGTTGTCAAAGAGCGGTGATACGACAAATGGGGTTTTTTTAGTGGTAAACGCGCAAACTTGAGTCTTCTGGGGGTTAAATTGGAAAAGGTTCAATTTTCCCCATTCCGCGACCTTCTCAAGAGAGGACTCGATAGAAGACACAAGTTTCTCCCGGCACTGGTCGACGGTTTCCCGAGAGAGACCTGCATGGCCAGTGTATACGGCATCACCAGTGCTGTCGTCTGCATAGCTATGAATGTTGGAGGTGTCCAACATATCATTGATATGCAGAAGAAACAGCGTGGGAGACAGCACACAGCCTTGGGGCACTCCAGCATTCACGGGCTTCGGGTTCGAGCAATATCCGTCGACAACGACCTGTATGCTGCGCCCAGTGAGGAAGCTGGAGGTCCACTTGCACAAGCTCTCGGGAAGCCCAAATGATGGAAGTTTGGAGAG
This sequence comes from Leptidea sinapis, assembly GCF_905404315.1. NCBI lineage: Eukaryota > Metazoa > Arthropoda > Insecta > Lepidoptera > Pieridae > Leptidea > Leptidea sinapis. The sequence continues at coordinate 11,626,331 of NC_066280.1, read as the reverse complement.
GAGCGCCTTGTGCCATACACGATCAAAGGCCTTCGCTATATCCAGGCTAACTGCCAGGCCTTCCCCCTTGCCTTGCCTTCAATAGCCGCTGCCCATCTATGTGTTAGGTATACCAGAAGATAACCTGCCGACCGACCGTGGCGAAACCCGTATTGTCGATCGTTGATCAACTGGTGACCCTCTAGATATACTAAGAGCTGACGGCTAATTATGCTCTCCATGATTTTGGAGAGCAGGAAGGTAATAGCAATAGGCCTGTAGTTTGCCGGATCCGAACTGTCTCCTTTTTTTTGGATCGGATGGACAAGGGCTGACTTCCATGAGTCAGGGACTACGCCTTTAGAATAAGAGTGCCGGAATAAACGCGTTAGCACCGGCGTCAACTCAGAGGCACACGTTCTAAGCACGATTGGAGAAATGCCATCCGGCCCGCTCGACTTCCTGACGTCCAACGAAAACAGAGCTCGCCTAACAGTTTTCTGTCTGAACTGTACTTCAGGCATAGAGCTCGGACACCGCGGGATAGTCGGCGGTGTTTTTCCGTTATCGTCAAGAGTCGAGTTGGAGGTGAAAAGAGTGCACAAGAGATCGGCTTTCTCTTTTGCCATATGGGCCAGGGTGTCATTCCTCATGTGCAACGGCGGCATGGACGGCTGGCTGAAGTTACCAAGAGCAGCTTTCGACAACGACCAGATCTTGCGTGTTCCGGTCGGGTAACTGGAAAGCTGCTCTCCGATTATGACGACGTGTTTTGACTTTGCACGGGCGATTTGCCGCTTAAAAAATCTGGAGGCACGGTTGTATTTCCTCTTAAGAACTGTGCAGTTCAGATCCTTTGCGCCCAGCGCCGCAACCCAAGCTCGATACGCCTGTTTTTTGCAGTCAGATGCTGCTTTAACTGACGCATCGAACCAGGGCTGTGATCTGCCACCGATGGGTACTACAGAGCTTAGTATAAAAATATCCATGCCCTGCAGTATCACATCGGCTACTGCAACGGTGCAGGCACTAGGATCATCCGAAGGGAAACAAACCCTGCCCCAAGGGTAGGATGCAAAAAAGGAACGCATCCTATCCCAATCTGCTGACTTGTAGTGCCAAACGCGGTGGGTCGCTGGTGGTCTGCGACGTTGACGTCGGATAGGCACTACACTCCTGACCAGGCAATGGTCGGACGTTCCGAGAGGGGCGTCGACAAAGACCTGGTAACCATCGGGATGTGTAGTCAGCAGAAGATCCAATAAGGACGGCATGTGGCTATCCACATCCGGGAGCCGCGTTGGCGACTCGACCAATTGGGACAGACCATACGCCAATGCAAAATTATGCACAGATCGCCCTGCGTAGTCTGTGGTACGTGATCCAAGCCATTCAGCATTGTACCCGTTGAAATCACCCAAGACTACGATTTCAGCGGAAGGGATCTGTGCAAGCACGTCGTCAATTGCCGCTTGAACGCAGCTCATGAGATGATCGGCTTCTGCGTTACCACTATGGGACCTGTAGACACACGCATAGATGCGGACGCGGTCCTCTAAATCTACGCGGAGCCAGAGAGTAGACAGGTCCCTACCCTCAAAATTGCCGAGACGGCGACAGCAGATATCCTCCCTAACGTACACACATACCCCGGCATGAGGCAAAAAATTGTGCTCAATTTTGTACCCGGGGTACGTTAAATATGACGTATCGGTAGGTCGAGATATCTGCGTCTCCGTAAGGAAACACAAGGCCGGCTGCGCCGTCTCAAGGTGGTGGTGGACGGCGTTTAAATTGGAGTGAATTCCCCTGATATTGCAAAAGTCCACGTTGAGTGCGGAGCGGGGTGCTGTGGTGTTACTGCCTCGTTTGTCCTTGGTCATGCGCGGTTCTGTGCCCTCCCCAGAATATGAAGGGCAGCCCGAGCTAGAGTGCTCGGGGAGGGATTCTCCGACTCTGGTAGAGATTTGTTATTGATAAGCCGAAAATGCTCTATTTACGTCTATAAAGTTTGAGCAGTTTTACCTCATCAACTCATAGATTCTATCATCTGTCAGATCTATTGTTTTAGTTCAGTTTTTCCTTTAAATGTCATGTCAGTCCTTAGTGCATATTCATACAATAAACCCAGTCGAATTGAGGCTGAAAATGCGCCACGACACGGAAACTTAATTTAAACGCCTTTAATAATGGAAGAGGTAAAGTTTCGCGATGAACCCGAGAGATTTGAACTTGTAGCTCAAATTTAGTTCATCTTACGGGATGTAGTAAGTAATGCTTTCAACTACATAAGTGCATAATAATAATAATAATAAAGCCTTTATTAATGATTTTTCATTTGATTTTCTACATTTTAGTGTTAGTATGTTAGTGCGGTTAGTCGACAAACATGATTATTTTATTATTAACTTTTATGTTAGTAAGTTATAATGCATGCACTATGTTAGTTTTCTTCATGATTTTCAAATGGATCCCAGTTGGGTATGGCCTCCTCCATTCTATTTTTCCTTTTTCGAGCCAGTTAGTTCCACCAATCTCTCTAATCTCATCGCTCCACCTTTTATGTGGTCTGCCCACATTTCTCTTTCCTGCAGGTCCCTTCCATGTTGTGGTCAGGACGCTAGATGGACCACCATCTAGCGTCTGTTAGTCTGGAAATGTGTCCGGCCCATTGCCACTTTAATTTTAATGCTTGACTTAAGGCATCAGTTAGTTTTGTTTTCTTCCTTATCTTCTGGCTATGTATCTTATTAATTTTTCCTAATTTAAGCATGCTTCTTTCCATTCCGCGCTGACATGTCCTAATTAAGTGTTGTATTTTCTTCGTAAGCACCCATGATTAGCAGCCATATAACAAAGTTGGATGAACACAGGTTTCCATTGCCGTTTTCTTGAATTCTAAGCTGTAGTTTCCTTTTAAACACACTACTTACTTTTGCACATAAGTGCATAACGCCTTCAATATTCATTATTTAAACTTTGATTGAAATATTCAACAATTGGATTGTATGTGCATTATTGCATATTAATTGCATTGTGACTGCGAGAAATATGCCAGATATCTCCGGACTGTGGTAAAAAGAGACTGATTTTAAGTGATCAAAGCTGCCCACATTCTCCTCCAATACTAGAAGAATCACAGGAGCGTTGTTGGCCTCTTAGGAAAGCGTACGGTATTTTTGTACTTTCTACATAGACTGTGGTTCCCTGGTATCTGTAGTATGATTGTATAAATGTTTAAATCGTAAAATCTGTCGGTACAGTCATCATCATCAGTTATAATTGACTTAATACCTATCAATAGGAAGCACCATTGGGACGCACATATAAATAATAATAATATTGACACACTTTTACACAAATTATCTTGCCCCAAACTAGGCATAGCCTGTACTATAGGTACAAGACAACGATATATTTAATACAATATATTTACTTAAACATACATAAATACATATAAACATCCATAACTCGGAAACAAACATCCATATTCATTATATAAATGATTGCACCCACCGGGATTCGAACCCGGGACCTCTAGCTTAGTAGTCAGGGTCACATTCGGCTATAACGGTCGTCAAAAAATAAAAATATTTTATTAATATCAAAAGTAAAGGTTTGCATAAGAGGTGTATGAAATTAAATTTTTAGTTATTTGACACTTTTCAGTTATTGAAGTCTGTTTTTTTAAACGTAGTTTTCATGTGAAATAGTTTTGTGTGTAAGTGTTAATTTTCCTAGTTCCGACATCAATCGTATATTCAGAGATATATTATGTGATAAGAGATGACTCATATGACGTCTACTGAGGTTTTTCCAGGTTAAAATGTAACCAAGGTTATTGCTGATAATATGGACATGTTAATAGGATCTAAAAATATGTTTTGTATCAGCTCGAAAATTTAGTGAACAATTTCAGTGATATCATTTCATTATAATTTCATTGCAACGAGACAAGAAACTCTCTCAGCATTCTTTTTTTTGCGCTTTTTTTAATAAAAATATACAATATTGTACTGTCATTGCTATTGCTATAAAATAATCATAATCTAGTCCCAGGCTGTCCGATCACTTAGATATTCAGCTGTGGAGTAATAGGATTTACGACAGAGCCATTTTTTAATAAAACATTTAAATTTATTTATAGATAATGCCTGAACAGTGGCTGGGCCTTTATTATAAAAGTGTATACATTTACCCTTAAAGCTATTATGTATCTTGTATGTTCTTCTCAAGAGCTCTAATTTTTACGGACATATGGTAAATGGATATGATATATAAAAGAAATATTTGTAGTGGCGATTTAATTTTAATTTAAGCTTAATTGAATAAAGTTAAATAACTTTGACAGTCCTTACTATGAGATCTGGCTGTCCATGTAGTGTTCGTACGAAAAAGGTGGTCAAAGAAGTAAGGAAAAGAGTTCGAAGAAATCCTGTCCGAAAGCAAAAGATTTTATCTCGAGAGATGAAGATAGCACCTAGAACCATGTCGCATTTGTCGTATTTTAAAAGATTCCTTAGGACTTTACAGCCTATAAGAGACCTACTGATCATGACTTAACTCATAATTTAAAAATTAATAGGGTGGTCAAATCGAAACAATCATTGAGCTACCTTTAGCTCAATACATAGACTGGATGTATTTACAAGAACTATGTGTCTAACGGACGTTCCCAATATTCAGTGTATCTCTTACTTGAGATAAAAATCGTAACAATCGTTCACTTTTCTGTCCCAATAAACTTATCGACGGTAACTCACCTTATTCGTACACGCTGTCTGTCTATGGAACGACGAATAGTTTACCAGCGATAGAAGTTTGTATGGAAATTGGAATTCCCGCGTCCCAATATAAGGCGATAAGAATGACTGATCGGGTATTTTGGGAAAGCTTCAGATTATTGACAGCTAATTACTAAAAATAGAAGGTATTAATTTATTTCTATCTGTAGATAGTATATTGGGAACGGCCGTAAGAAAACCCCACTGTAACCCGTCAGTATTTCGATATTCATTAAAACCGAGAAAAAACTGAGCCGATTCTGCGTATATGAAACGCAGGTCGTTCAACTGCTATTATTTATGAAATAACCGAAAAATATCACAATCTTTGAACATGAATGCCGTGATAACATTTCTTTCATCGACGTTGCTAATTAAATAAAATATTAACGAGCTTGTTACGTGGGCCTGTTTCGGACAAGTTCAAGTGCCTTGTATTGTCACAGGTAGGGTAAATGTACCTAATATCGGCAATTTACTTTCTATTGTCTTTACATTTATTGTTTATTCTAGACTATTATTTATATAATGACTACACAAAGATATTGACACAACTATGTAATCGGTTACCTTATTAACTGTCTACAATGCTATAAATCTAAAAGTTAAACCTAAAGTGTAAGCATAAAATATTATAAAAAAATACTACTTTTTATGCTCACACTTTTCTGCAATATTTTATATTTTCTTAAATATTTGACTCTAGCAATTATATATGTAATGGATGTGAATTTTTCGAGACGAGTAGAACCTTCAGGAGAATTTATACGCCCTTCCTATTACAATGCAGTGCCTCTTCAGGACTCTAAAAAAACCTAACGATTCTGAGCGGCATTACAATTGCGCTCGTCACCTTGAAACATAAGATGTTACGTCTCATTTGCCCAGTAATTTCACTAGCTACGGCGCCCTTCAGACCAAAACACACTACTGCTTCATGGCAGAAATAGGCGCCGTTGTGGTACCCATAATCTAGCCGGCATCCTGTGCAAAGGAGTCTTCCACGGGTAGATACTGAAAACCTCTTCAACCTCTTTTTTAATTCTTTAATCTATATAAAAAGATTGGTCGCGAAAGTGTCCGAGGTTAGGTGAGTTTACCTTTAAAGGTTGATGCCCGCAAGACGTCCCTTAACCAAGATAACTGCAATCAAAACTGTTTTCTTTCAAAACAAATAAAACCAAATATCTGTTCCGTTATTTTTTATGCTCCTTATACTGCACGTTAAATGCAATAATATCTTCAAGTAGTATTTTCAAGAGTGTTTTCGGAATTCGGACGGGTAGCTATCACGCGTGAGTCGAGTTTTAGTTACCACTTTTTTTAAAAAGGCTTTACCTACTGCAGCCTATTGTAAAATTGATTGCAGCAGTTTTCTTTTCTGTTATTATACATTTATTTTGGTGAGTGGTCTTAGCATTTTAATATAGATATTAGTTCATAATACATCTAACCTAACTAACAGCAACTAACTTCTACACTATGGAGATCTCTCCTCCGGAACCTCCGGATCCACCGGATATTCCTACTCTAACCGGCTCGAAACGACGGCTAGAAGATAGTTCTTCAGGAAACGCAGCGCCTAAAAAAACAATTATCGATACGGACATGGCTTCTGCCTCTATCCAAAATGTATATAGTGATCCATCGTTAATAATTGGTATCAAACAGTATACAACATTTGATAAAGGACCTTTTTTGATCCACGTCTCCCGCACGGAAGAAGACCCTGCCTCAGGTCTCACTATAAAGCCAATTAAATTCAGCCAGCTTCTCCACAGGCACAAAATTGCTAATATTTGCCCTGACGGAATAAAAAAAGTAGGTAGAAATAAAATTTCAGTAGTATTTAAAACAGCCAAAGATGCCAACAGCTTTCTTGATAACCCACTTTTAGCTGCTAATAAATATACCGCAACAATTCCCAACTATAACATCACTAAGATGGGTATAGTTCGTCAAGTCCCAGTGGACCTGTCTATGAATGAGTTTGTGGAGTCGGTTGATCTTCCCACTGGTTGTGGAAAGATTTTAAAGGCTCGCAGACTCAATAGGAAAGTAATTGAGGAGGGTAGAGTGACTTGGGTACCAACCCAAACCATTGTATTAACATTTCAAGGCCAATTGCTTCCGGGAAAAATCTTCCTCTTCCACAATTCCCTCCCCATAGAAACATACCTGTTCCCTACTATCCAATGCCAGAACTGTTGCCGCTTTGGCCATATAAAAACAGTATGTAGATCTAAGCCAAGGTGCTTCAAATGTGCCCAATCCCATGCTGGTGATACGTGTGAGGTTACTGATAAAGATGCTTCTTGTATAAATTGCTCAGGTCAACATTTTGCCACCAACAAAGCTTGTCCTGAACATGGTAGACAAAAATCCATTAAAGCAATCATGTCTCAGGAAAACTTATCTTATGAGGAGGCAGCAAACCGTTGCCCGAAATCAGTAAAGCCTTACTCTGAAATTCTCCTTAATCCCTCATTACCCCATAATGAATTACCCCCCTCTTCCTCTCAACCAGCTCATACCACTCAGCCATCCATTTCTCCTACTGTCAGTTACAGGAAAACTGTAACACTCCCTTCACGCTCCAGATCCATTTTAAGTAAGTCCTATGATCATGCTGCTCATCAGGCCATCATTGCCGATGTTCCTTCATCCTTCCGAATGGTTCTGCACTATCCCATCAATCCAATTTTTCATCATCAGCGCAGGATGATAACCTCTTGGAGGCTCTCCTGTCCATCATTCTATCCCTGATAACTAAAAACAGTCTAAGCTTACCGTCCAACGTTGCCCATCAACTTTCACAAATTCTGTCCTTAGTCAATAACCATGGCCCCAGTGTCCATTCTGCAATGCCAGAAGCCTACGTCCTAAAAAACCCAGTCTTACACATCTCATAAATAAATACCTTCCTTCTGCCATCGCCATCTCTGAGACATGGCTGGTCCCTGGTTCACACTTCAGGGTCCCCGGCTATGTATGCCTTAGAGATGATCGAGCAGAAAGTGTTGGTGCGGGTTGCGCCTTATTAATAAGACGCACCCTTCCCTTCTCCTCGATTACCCTTCCTAGTCCTCATCCAGGTATAAATATTGTTGCAGCAAAGGTTATGAACATCTCTCTTGTCTCAATCTATGTACCTCAACCTCAGTCAACCATGATTGCTGATATCCTCTTTTTAATTTCATCTATTCCCCCTCCTATTATAATTATGGGAGACTTTAATGCTCATCACACTTCATGGGGCTCAAGCCACAGTGATTATTTTGCCCTCTCTCTGTTAGACATATTTGATGAGTGTGATCTGTGTATTATCAATGATGGCTCTCCTCCCCGCAGGGTTTCACCTTCTCAAAATCCCAAAAGTGCAGTTGACCTCACCTTGTGTTCTCCATGTCTGGCTCCTCTCCTTTCTTGGAACATTTTACAAAATTCCTATGGCAGTGACCATTTCCCTATAACCATATCTATCCCTGACAAAGTAATCCCCCCCGAAAACCCTTCCTCATCCTTTAAATATAAATTAGTAGATGCAAATTGGCCTTATTACTCTTCTTGTCTAGATAAAAAAATTGCAGAGTTGCCAGTCACTAACCATCTTAATGTAGTAGATAACTATATGAAATTTACAACCGCTATGATTACTTGTGCTGACAATAACTTCCCTTTGAAGAAACCTATTTTAAATAAAATTTCAACTCCTTGGTGGGATGCTGAGTGCACTGCTGCTGCCAAAGAAAGGAAGTTAGCGGAAAAAAATTATAACAGAAACATGTCACTTTCTAACTTTATTCACTATAAAAAAGTTGCAGCTAAAGCTACATATTTATTTAAAAAAAAGAAAAAGCAAGGATGGATTAACTTTTGCCAAAATTTGTCTCCAAGCACTTCATCCTCAATGGTTTGGAAACAAATTAAAAAATTTAGAGGTTCATTTTGTGCTCAAGAGCATGATTTAAGTGTGGATTCATCTTTGTGGCTTGAATACTTTTCAGATAGAATGTCCCCCCCTTCAGCTCCAAACATGGACTATTTTCCATCCCCTCCAGGCCCTCTTGCCTCTACTCATAGTTTAGAGTCTCCTTTCTCTTTTTCTGAACTCCTTCTCGCTTTAGACGGTCTAGCTGATTCTGCTCCTGGAGCAGATGGAATCCCCTATTCTTTCATCAAAAACTCATCAACTACATCCAAGAAATATTACCTAGATATTATAAATAACCTTTTTGATTTTGGGGTCATCCCTCCACCCTGGAAAAATCAGGTAATAATACCAATTCTTAAACCTGGTCAGAATCCATCTGAAGCCACAAGTTATAGACCAATTGCCCTCTCTTCTACTCTTGCAAAAGTTTCTGAAATCATGATAAAACACAGACTTGAGTGGTTTGTTGAAAACAATAATCTCCTTTCCAACTCTCAATATGGTTTCAGAAAGGGCAAGAGTTGCCTAGATAGCTTAGGCATCCTTACAACTGACATAAGAATAGCACTCCTCAGTAAAGAACACCTTTTGGGAGTTTTCCTTGACATAGAATCTGCATATGATAACGTATCACTTCCTCTACTCAGGAGTAAACTCAACCAGCTGAGTATCCCCGTGAAGCTATCTCGTTTCATATGTAATATGTTAATGGAAAGAACAATCACTATCAAAGGTCCATCCTCTTACCTCCCTCCTAAGTCAGTTTGGAAAGGCTTACCTCAAGGCTCAGTCCTTAGTCCCCTTCTCTACAATCTGTATACATATGACCTCAATAGCTCTGTATCCCCCTTCTGCCAAATACTGCAATATGCAGATGATATTGTTCTGTATACTTCCAACAAGTCCATACAGGATTCATCCAATCAGTTAAATTGTGCACTTGAATATCTTGCTGATTATTTAATGCAACATGGGTTGTCACTATCAACTGCTAAAAGCAAAGTAGTTTTATTTACAAATAAAAGACTTTTTCCTCATATTAAAATTAAAATTTATAATGTTGAGTTACCTGTTGTTACCAATGTTAAATTTCTAGGGATTTGGTTAGATCAAAAATTATCAGGCATAAAGCACTTTGATTATGTCTCACAGAAATGTGAGAAAAACATTAATATCCTGCGCTCTGTATCTGGTGTCTGGTGGGGAGCTCACCCCTTCACCCAAAAATTATTGTACAATGCAATCATTCGCAGCCACATGGATTACGGCACTATGTTTTTGATCGCAGGAAATAAAGCAGGTCTGAATAAACTGGACAAAATTCAGGCTAAATGCTTGCGCATAATATTAGGAGCCATGAAATCTAGCCCGATTAATGCCATGCAAGTAGAGTGTCTGGAACCCCCCTTTCACTTCGCCGTCAATTTCTTGCCAATAAATTTTTTCTCAAATTAGCTGAATGTTGTGGACATCCCTTGCTTCCAAAATTAGACCAACTTTTTGCTTTATACAATAATAATAATATTCCTGAAGACAAAAGACCCTGCATTCTCCACAGTTACTTATTATTCTCTCACCTCTCTTACCCCCTCTTCCAATATTCTAAATTGCCTCTATTTACTATGCCTTTTAGTGCACTCACTTTCCAACCATCTGTAATTTTAAACTTAGGTATAGATAAGTTTTCCATAGAAGCCAATAAAACTTTTTCTCAGATAATGTACTCTGATTTTCAAAATTGGCATAAAATCTACACTGATGCTTCAAAAACAGACATGAGCCCTGTTGGTGCTGCAGCATGGATTCCTTCAACAAGAATTATACTCAGTTACAGCTGCCCATCTATCACTTCTGTTTTCACTGGGGACTCAATTGCCATTCTTGAAGCAATTTTATTTGTTAAGGCTCATGGCATGAACAACTCTATTATTCTTTCAGACTCCAAAAGTTGCCTTCAATCAATACTGTCAAATCCATTTAGGTCTAAAAGTCATTTTCCAATTATTTTTAAAATAAGGGAATCTTTGAAATAATGCTATGACCTCAATATTAACATCGTTTTAGCATGGATTCCAGGTCACTCAGGCATTCTTGGTAACGAAAATGCAGATGCCTGTGCGAAGACAGCTATTGCAACAGGTTCCCTCCAATACTCAAAAATTTTCTCCCATGACTTGCGCACCATCCTGAAACCCACATTGCATGAGAATTGGTCCAGCATTTGGCAAGTTTCCAAAAACTCGAAAGGCAAATTTTATGGAGATCTACAACCCGTAATTCCTCAGAAACCTTGGTTCTCGAAATTTAAAATTCCCAACAAGTCAGTAATTTCAACTATTTGTCGTCTACGTTTTAATCATGCTTGTACCCCAGTATTTTTGGCTAAAATAAGAATTAGGGACAATTCCTTGTGTGAATGTGGTCTAGATGAGGGAAACGTGGATCATTTATTCTTCAATTGCCCTTTAACACAACCTTCTTTATACAATTTTATACCTCCTGAAATTCCCCGCCCAACTTCCTTTAAATGTCTCCTCTCCCTAGTTTTCACTCCTTTTGCATATATTTTGTGTAAATATATTAAAATAAATAAGATTAAGTTGTAAATAGCACTAAGTACTTATATCAAATAATTTAAGTAATTATATTTGTGTTTGTCTATAGTCCTAACAGCATGTATATTTGTTTCAGGTATAAGAAAATAAAACTTGTTTCAATCTTAAGCACCGATCAATACCATTAAAATTAGTTAAAGAATACTCTAAGCTTGGTGGTCTACCTTAACGTGACATTGGCAAACTTGTGGTATATCTTCCACAGGAGCCATAGTAGGAAGAATAGAATAGAATAGAACGTATATTTAAGAAAAAAAAATATTTTAGAAAAATAAAGTTATGCTGCAATGTTCAAGAAACGGTCTAACTCTCAAAATTATTTATAACAACGGCAAAACAACGTTTGTTGGGTCAGCTAGTCTTATCTTATCTTAATATAAATTACGTGTCACGTTGTTTGTCCGCGATGGGCTCCTAAACTAATGAACGGATTTTAATGGGGATTACTTCATGGAGTGCAGTTTAGTCCAACTTGAGGGATATCATAGTTTTTATTTCGATTTGGGACCCATAATAATTTTTTTATTTACAATATTTATTTTGTATGGACTTATATTCTATGAGAGAATTTATTGACGCACGGTTTGACAGTTCTGCTGTGAAACAATTTCATTATAACAACAGGGAGCATATTAAATATGAAATAATAATTAAGGCTATTATATAAATTCTAGAAGTAACTACGTATTGTTTGCTGGAATAGTTTAAATAAGGAACGCGTTCTGATTTCCTAGTAAACTGGGGATTAAATTTAAATTAGGAGTATATGTTAGACGAAGAAGCGAGTCTCTGCGGTATTGTACATCTTAATTATCGCGAGTCTCACTAGAACTATACTAACTCGCCTTAATACTATATTGCATTAGTGAAATTAAACTCTCTAGCTTAGATTATCTGAAATATATTAACTTTTATATGACTTTTTTATGATAATAAGGGACAAGACGAGCAGCACGTTCGGCTGATAGTAATTGATACGCCCTGCCCATTACAATACAGTGCCACTAGGATTCTTGAAAAACCCAAAAATTCTGAGAGGCACTACAATTGCGTTAGTCATCTTGAGACGTAAGATGTTAAGTCTCATTTGCCCAGTAATTTCACTAGCTACGGCGCCCTTCAGACCGAAACACAGTAATGTTTACACTGCTTCACGGCAGAAATACTCCTACTGGTAAACTGACTTGGAATTAAATGGATTTGACAACTTTTTACGGAAGAAAGTACTGATTTGCGAAACTTGGATTTTACGGCTTACGTTTTTGAAAGAATTTTCGTTACTGAAAGTAATACAAAATGCTTTAGCAGTTATGGATCTTTACTTATAATATGACTTATCGGAGGTTTAAAACATCGCTAATAGACGCTTGTTATAAAATGGTATTTATAATTTATTTATTTATTTTATCATATATTATACTATATTTATATATACTATTTAATCATATACTCGAGCAAAAATGCTCATTATCTCTTGGATAAAGCTGACGTGACTTATACTGTCTCATTCATAATAACTTATTGGAGGCTTAAAAGATCGTTAATAGACGCTTGTTATAAAATGGTATTCATAATCAAATATTAGAACAAAAATGCTAATTATCACATTGATAAAGATGACTTATACGGTTTTATTCATGATGACTTATCGGTGGTTTAAAACATCGCTAATAGACGCTTGTTATAAAATGGTATTCATAATCAAATATTAGAACAAAAATGCTAATTATCACATTGATAAAGATGACTTATACGGTTTTATTCATGATGACTTATCGGTGGTTTAAAACATCGCTAATAGACGCTTGTTATAAAATGGTATTCGCATATTAGAGCTAAAATGCCCATTATCTCTTTGATAAGGCTGACTTTTTTATTATATGACAATAAGGGACACTCCCTCCCATTACAATGTAGTGCCGCTCAGGATTCTTGAAAAACCCAAAAATTCTGAGCGGTACTACATCTGTGCTCGTCATCTTGAGACATAAGATGTTACGTCTCATTTGCCCAGTAATTTCACTAGCTACGGCGCCATTCAGACCGTAATACACTAATGCTTACACATTACTGCTTCACAGCAGAAAAAGGCGCCGTTGTGGTACCCATAATCTAGCCGACCTCCGGTGCTTTGCCTCCCATAGACAGTTAAATCAGTTAGAATAATGTTTTTGTACGAAATGGCAACATTGCGTACTTTAGAGACGGATTAGTTATCGGAGGTTTCTACATCGATTATGAATAAGGAGTTTTATCGAACTTTCAATAGGCTTAAAACACGTCTTACGGCCGTTTCCAATACACTATCTACAGATAGAGATAAATTACTACCTTCTACTGTCAGTAATTAGCTATCAATAATCTGAAGCTGTCCCAATATACCGATAAGTCATTCTTATCGCCTTATATTAGGACGCGTAAATTGCAATTTTCATACAAACTTTATATCGCTGTTAAGCTATACGTCGTCCCATTGACAGACAGCGTGTACGAATAAGGTGAGTTACCGTCGATAAGTTAATTGGGACAGAAAAGTCAATGATAGTTACGATTTTTATCTCAAGTAAGAGATGGACTGAATATTGAGAACGGCCGTTAACTAATATGGGTTTATGCCTTCGATAAGCGTTTTATCATGAATAAATCATCAAGTCACTCATAAAATGAGTAAGTCTATGCGCATAATATATAAAATGACACACACTCCCATCACACCTTATAATTATCTGTAAAATCACCATCATTAGCTGTCATTCAATTCATAACAAGAGCTGTAATTATAATAATTATATGGAATGTGTGTTGTAACAGCAAAAAAAACATTACATCTTATGTCTCAAGGTGACGAGCGCAGTTGTAGTGACGCTCAGAATTTTTGGGTCTTTCAAGAATCTTGAGCGGCACTGAATTGTAATATGGGCAGGACGTATCAATAACCATCAGCTGATCGTTCGGCTCGTCTCGTCCCTTATTTTCATAAAAAACGACAGACCTGTGACATAAATCATTGCATCTTGAAACAGATAATGATTTATCTACTAAGAACACAATTAAATGGATTATCCAAGTTTTCGGGTAAAGTCCCCGTTTATTTTATAGTCACACTGGATGTTACTATCACGCGTAGCGGAGGTTTTGTGTGCCAAACATCGAATAAATTTGTATTACTGAAGAGCTAGGAGCATTGTTAGATGTTTTGCTATTTTTTTTCTCGGAAAAGCTGACTATATAACTTCATCTTTTGAGCAAAGTTGGCATTTTCTCTAGCTAAAATAAAAAAATGCCTTTTTTAATATATAATATAATTAATATCATTTTATCAAGTGAGATTTTATATATTTTGCAAATAATGATGTAATGTTATATTTTGATATTATTATTCATCAGAATATAAACACTTTTTACAGGTCAGGTCATTATCTGGTTCTTGATTTTCTCTTTTATTCATTCATCATTTTATTTGACTGATGATTATTATTTTCATTATATATTCTTTTTATAATTCAGTTTATTGTCCATTCGCTCATTATAAATTTTCACTCATAAATAAAATAATCGATAATAAGAAATTGAAGGTTATATTATTATTTGCACATATAAATATAACGTTCTTATTGAATATTAAGCTGTATGGGCTCGAACCCTTTGCCTATCCTAATAATGGAAACGAAAAACAGAAACCAAGAACAAATTAACGAATGTCAGAAAATTTCTTTTTAAATAAACAATAAAAACACTTAAAAAAATATAGCTGAGCAATTTTAAATATATTTTAAACCATTAAATAACGGCTTAAAAATTATTTCAATTGACTTTTGTACTGGGCGTTACTTCCGTCAGAAAAAAATTCTGAGTTACCCCCAAGTCGCGCTAAAGAAGTTTTACTTCAAAAAATATAGTGCGATGTAAACTGATCCGTCACAGACGATGGCAGATGTCATAATGGCGGCTGATTGGCTTATATTAGTGTAAGTGTGTGCGTTGGCCTATGTAATTACGCTTTGACTGGCTTGTTTTGAGGCTTCACTGTTATGTCGGTGATACGGAGTCCTTATTTTTTTACTCGTCCGTGTCTGGGCTATAATTCTCGGAAAACAGGATTTGACGCATTGATTTACGTGATAGCTATCTCAGAAATTTTTGATCTGTACTGCATAAGCATCTCAATTCGAAATTCGTGTTTGTATCCAGTGTATTTTGTCGTTTTTACACACAGTTATGAAGGCAGTGATAAACACATTTGATCCCACTTTTTTTATAAAAGGGGGCAAATGGGCAAAAGGGTCACGGGATGAACATCCGCAACAAAAGCTGTTGTCAAGAGATGCGTTGCCAGCCTTTATGGTGGGAGTATAACTCTTTTCTTGAAGGTCCCTAAGTCGTATCAGTTCGAGAAAACATCAGTCGGTAATTGATTCCACAAAGTGGCAACAAATTTCTTGTAAAACGCGTGGTTGTGGAATGCCAGACGTCTTTATTAATATGTCGGACTCGAGTGTCGACACCCCATACCGACTAAAACCTCCTCTATGCTGTTAGCCATGGCTTTTACAGCTACATAGGACATGGGCCGTGGAGGCCGTAAAGACTACGCAACAACAGTCACGGGGCGTCTCCTAAGGAGACTCGAACCTCGGACCGGCTGTGTGCTTGTGGGAAGGATGCCAGACGTCAACGTGATGCGGGTGGTATTTTGCATTTTGACGTATTGTCCGGTGGTGAAATTTGGGGCCACTTTACGTATAAAGATGGCTACTGGAATACGGATATACGACTATTATACGCGATGAGAGTCGCAAATACTGCACATAAATTTCATGTTCAGTGCGTTAGAAATACTACTTGGGATTTTTTCAATGATGGAGCGATTTATTGTCTGTGTGTAAGATTAATATCGTATTCATTGCTAATTAGTTAACTGGTTGTACTGTACTTTTAAGGTAAAAAACTGGACAACCGCGAATAGAATTCGCCCACCGAGCGTTTTATACATATTATTAGGTACCTAGGCTTGAGTAAATCGTTTTAATTTCAACTTATCGATACCTCCACGCGTTCCCGAGGTAAAGGGTCTTAACTTGACAGACGGATGGATAACAATGTAATCCTATAACGGTTCCGTTTGTTCTTTTTGAGATGCGGAACCTTAAAAATAAATATTGAAGGTCACATAAGTTTCATTATATGGTGATCTTCTTCTACTTAGCTCAAATTTAGTAAATATCATCAAATTTATTAAAGTCGCAAACGAAAGACTCGAATGGAAGAAGTTGGGGGAGGCATAAAGGCATAAAAGGCAATTATTTTCTCAAAATTGATTCCTTTAGAATTATTTTTGATGTCATTTCTAATAACTACTAGATACTACTACCGCTTTGGAAACAAATGGCGCTCTGAGAGAGAAGAAGCGGCGCAAGAAACTCTCCCAGAATTCTTTTGTTGCGCTCTTTTCAATAAAAATATACAATATTGTACAATTATTTCTATCGCTATAAAATAATCGCAATCTTGTACCAGGCTGTCCGATCATTTAGATATTCAGCAGTGGAGTAATAGGATTTACGACAGAGCCATTTTTTATAAAACATATAAATTTATTTATAGATAATGCCTGAACAGTGGCTGGGACTTTATTATAGAAGTGTATACATTTACCCTTCAAGCTATTATGTACCTTATGAAGCCTACTAGAATTAGTTACAAGCAATCCCTTATTTCTAGTGTTATAATAATGAAAATCACTATTAAGACCGAAAAGGTGACGATTTTTACGAACGTATATTAAATTTTCATAAATGTACTGAGAATGAACAGTCATAATATTTATTTCTTTAAATTTTTCTTTGAGAGACTGTCTGTAACCAAGCTGGCCTTAGAGGATCTAGAAAAAAAGAAAAAGATTGAAATTATGATTACTTTAATATGTAATATAATGTTTCTGATCTGAATAGTCTTAAGGAATGGACACGAAATTATAATCTTAGTTGTACCTAGTGAAATATTTGCATGCTACATATTATTGTCTTAAAACAAACTAACCGTTCCCGCCCGCTTCACCGAACGAATTTTAAAAGGAAATAAATTAATTAAGGAACGTTGGAATTTGAAAAATATAAACCATCTAGGATAAATATCGCATCGAATGGTGGTAGTTTCATGTCGATACGATCAGTGGTTTAGGAGTGAAAGAGCCTCAAACAATGACCATTTTCATTATATATATATATATATACTACTAAACTAATGAACCGATTTTATGGGGATTACTTCGTGGACTGCAGTTTAGTCCGACTTAAGAGATAGGATAGTTTTTATTTCGATTTGGGACCCATAATTATTTTTATTTTCAATATTTGTTTTGTATGAACATATTTTCTGTGAGAGAATTTATTGACGCACGGTTTGACAGTTCTGCTGTGAAACAATTTCATTATAACAACAAGGAGCATATTCTATGAAATAACTAGCTGACCCAGCAAAAGCTGGGTGAAAATTTGAAATTGTATGTATTTTTGAATGCCACATTATAAAAAAATAAAAACAAAAAATTGCATCCAAAAATTAAAAAAAAATTTAAGGGTGAACAACCCTTATTAGTAAGGGGTATGAAAAATAGATGTTGGCCGATTCTCAGACCTATTCAATATGCTCACAAAATTTCATGAGAATCGGTCAAGCCGTTTCGGAGGAATACGGGAACGAACATTGTGACACGAGAATTTTATATTATTGATATTTTGAAATATTATTGACAAATTCATAAAAACAAAAGTATTATATATATATATATATATATATATATATATATATATATATATATATATATATAATACAATATAATACACGCACACAAGAAATATATATATATATATATGTATCTTTATATATATATATTTCTTGTATGCGTGTGTATGTCACTGAACTCCTCCTAGACGGCTGGACCGATTTTGATGATATTTTTGTGTGTTCCAGTGAATTTGAGATTGGCGTGTGTCTTCAGGTGGATTCGAGAATGGTTTAAATTCACAATTAAACCACCACCTAAACGGCCGGACCGATTTTGATGATTTTTTTGTTTGTTTCAGTGAATTTAGATTGGTTTAGATTCTTAATTCGGTCCATATAATATAATTGTCCTGCTCATGTGTATGTTAGTGAACTCCTCCTAGCGGCTGGACCGATTTTTCACATTTAAGACGTGTGTACAGGACAACGTCTGTTGGGTCCACTAGTTTATATATATATTATTATTCTATAGTAATCCCTCACAATTAATTCCTTTTAGTAAACAATGCCACGAAATTTAGTTACCATCTCACATTTTTAAACCGATCTCAATATGCAGGTACTGTTAAGATAAGCGCTATATTTTCTCATTTATTTTATGTTATCTTCAAGGTGAGGAGCAACTAATTATCCACCATTAGTTGTTTGTTATTTTTGTACAGGCCATGACTCATCTTGCCAGCATGATGCACTTCTAGAAGGTTCTACGAAATTACGACAATCTTACGTATATCTAAACTTATAACTCGTAAAAACAAAACAGTTTTATCATATAAATGAATCTACCATAAATAAAATAATTGTACCTATATTGTATTCACTTTTTACTGTAATACAATAATTGTAAAAATTACTGAATTAACGTTCAAAACTTTTGTTTTTGGACTACATATTGGCCAAAAATGTTCACTATATTTAAATGTTAATGTTACTATTCTATATATATATCGCATCTAAACTAATGAACTGATTTTGATGAAATTTAGTACAGAGATAGACTGGAGCTTGGAAAAGTTCATAGGCTACCTTTATTTGCGAAGAAATATATGGAGAAAATAAACAAACATATAGTGACTTCTAACAATGTGTGATTATCATTAATCTAAAATGATTTGGATTGTTCCAGAAAATTCTAGAATGATCTAGAGATTTCTAGAATTATTTGGAAACTTTTCAAATGTGAATTATTCTAATCAAATGAAAATGTTTTAGAATAATCTAGAAATTTTTTAATGAACAAATTGTGAAGTTGCTTGTGATATATTATTAACATCAACAAATAACCTTAGATACGTCTAGATTGAAAAAAAAAAGAGAATTTAGAAGTAACCTCTATTTTGAGCAATTTACGCACACTAACACAAAGTGTCATACAAATCGCGAGTGTAAGACGTAGCTTGTAACGCACACTAATGTAATATTCCTGGCCTGCTTTTATTAGTTGTCTAACAGCAAAAGACTCAAGGCGTATAAAATATCCAAGTAAATAACTATAAAAAAAATTAAGCAGTGAAACGGTTATTCACAGCTAGTATTGGTATAAATGTATAAATGGATGGTTTTATGCAAGAAATGGAATTGTAATTGATTGTGTTGTTAATAATCTCGTCGATTTAGGTCTTCGAAATAGACTTCGTTTCAGTCATGACTGCTGGTCGTAATGTCTGCATAGGACTTGTTATGTTTTCATTAACCTTTGGCGTTCTAATCTTGTGTTTGCCTCTGAAGAGTAGTCGCTTGCATAAACCTCTTCCTATGTGTCTTGTTAGAATAAATACCAAAGTGTGCTTCATTGTGTGTCTTCTACTGCATTTATCACGGGGAGTGTTTCGAAGAGCTGTTTAACCTGATTCCTGCCGCCGAATTCCACCTTCGCACGACACGCCACAAGTTAGGATATCATCCCCACCATCTGGATGTGTGGCGGTCCTCCACAGTGCGGTTTTCAAGGGGCTTTCTCCCTCGTACTACAAAGCTGTGGAATGAGCTTCCTTGTGCGGTGTTTCCGGGTACCTTCAAAAAAAGCGCGTACACCTTCCTTAAAGGCCGGCAACGCTCTTGTGATTCCTCTGGTATTGCAAGAGAATGTGGGCGGCGGTGATCACTTAACACCAGGTAACCCGTACGCTCGTGTGTCCTCCTATTCCATAAAAAAAAATTACGACAGAACCACCAGTGGGAGGCTCCTTTGCACAGGACGCCGGCTAGATTATGGGTACCACAATGGCGCCTATTTCTGCTGTGAAGCAGTAATGTGTAAGCATTACTGTGTTTCGGTCTGAAGGGCACCGTAGCTAGTGAAAATATTGGGCAAATGAGACTTAACATGTTATGTCTCAAGGTGACGAGTGCTGTTGTAGTGCCGCTCAGACTTTTGGGGTTTTTCAAGAATCCTCAGCGGCACTGCATTGTAATGGGCAGGGCGTATCAATTACCATCACCTGAACGTCCTGTTCGTCTCGTCCCTATTTTCATTAAAAAAATATTTACAGTCACATACACATAAGAATTTAATATAGAAACAAGTCAGTAAGCCAGCCATTGTGGATGGCGTAAACGGATAAAATTTTGTGACTAAATTTACTCAGTAAATAATTTGTTTAAATTCGAATATAATTCATTATTAATATAATATTTTTCTTAAAATTAATTTATTACTCAAATCCTTTAAGACAATTCATACCCAAGCATTGTTATAATTTAAATAATCCTTTTCATTGTTATAAGATTATTCGGCTAAGTTAGAGACATTATTGTATAAAATTACAAAACTGGAAAAAAGAAAGAAATAAATGCGAAACGGTATTTTTACAATTCAAGTCGACATTTTGATGATAAATTTATCTGAAATTTAGATAAACGACGATTCTTAATACTCTAATTGTTATCTCCAAGCTAGATCTGTTTGATTTTTTCCTCGTTAAAAATCACGAAATGTCTTTCTTGAAATATTTTAATTTGTTTAAATTTCGCAACGAAGTGGGGATTTGGGGGAGAAATTTGATGGTTGACTTCTTAGAAATAATATATAACTTTGATGGGTTTCAGGACACACAGCGATCGAATGCAATGAACGCGCTGGCGAACTTAATGAAAATAAGGGACGAGACGAGCAGGACGTTCGGCTGAGGGTAATTGATACGCCATGCCCATTAAAATGCACTGCCGCTCAGGATTCCTTAAAAACCCAAAAATTCTTAGCGGCATTACAATTGCGCTCGTCACCTTGAGACATAAGATGTTAAGTCTCATTTGCCCAGTGATTTTAATAGCTACGGCGCCCTTCAGACCGAAACACAGTAATGCTTACATATTACTGCTTCACGGCAGAAAAAGGCGTCGTTGTGGTACTCATAATCTAGCCGGCATCCCGTGCAAAGGAGCCTCCCACTAGACAAAACTTGCAAGAATTAATACCAAAGGTACTCAACTTGGGTTTGAACCATGTGGTGTCCAAATGAGTTTTGATAAGTTAACCGTTGACACATCATGTTAACCAGAGTTGTTATAAGCTCTAGATTAACACTGCGGGCTTAACCCATTCAAAAACCCTACAAGTTTTTAACAAAAAGCCTACGCATGAGGCATTAGGGCTAAGTAGCGAAAACTTACGCATTCAAATTCAAATTCAAATATTTTTATTCAAAATAGGATGTGACATCACTTATTGAAAGTCAAAAAACTACCACCCATTCCAAAATGAATGCCTCAGACCTGAGAAGAATGGACGCAACAAACTTGGCGGGCTATTTTTTTTATTTATTGGGAGAAGTTCAATTTCGAACTATGCCTTAGGGTTGCCACAGCAAAAAAAAAATCTTTCAAGGACCCTAACGGGATACTGTAGATTAAACAAACACCTCTCAATCCTGGGCCTCAGAGATTGCAGACCGTGTAGATTCTGTGATAGTATAGATAAATCTTCGTTACAAATCCTCTCTGAAAGTGGTCTTTTGGGAAGATCAATTCTTCAGCCACTTGAGATACGTCAGCTCACTGCAAAATATAGTGTAAGATTCATGAAAACGATAAAAAAAAATTGCTATATGAACGGCTGGATCACTTGGCGTTGCGTAGAGACGTCGCTTCATTGTGTGCCGCGCATTTATCACGGGGAGTGTTCCGAAGAGCTGTTTCACCTGATACCTGCCGCCGAAATCCAGCTTCGTACGACACGCCACTAATTAGGATGTCATCCCCACCATCTGGATGTGTGGCGTACCTCCATAGTGCGGTTTTCAATCTTCCACGTACAACAAAGCTATGGAATGAGCTTCCTTTTGCGGTGTTTCCGGGACCTTCCATGTATACCTTATAAGAAAGCGTATACACCTTCCTTAAAGGCTGGTTCCTCTGGTGTTGCAAGAGAATGTGGGTGGCGGTCATCACTTAGCACCAGGTTTGTACGCTCGTTTGTCCATTTCCATAAAAAAACAATCAGTGTAAAGGTTTTAAAAAGAAGATGAAAAGCAATAATCTGCCAGTAACACATATAATAGTGAAGAACAAATGCCCAAATGCACGAAGTAAATATTATAATTCCATGTAACTTCATAAAATGTTACACATAATAATAATATTAATAATAAGCCATTTATTCTACAACCCATAATATACAATCAAATGTTAGTAATTTAAAGTTCTTAACATCTAGTGTTAATTTTATTTAAAGTGACCAGTTTAATTATTTATTCTATATAAGTTTGGTTATGGACCCTTTCCCAAGCTCTAGTTTATCACTGTACCAAATTTTATCAAAATCGTTCTGTACCTCCGGCGTAAAAGCGTAAGAAACAAACTTACATTCACATTTATAATATTAGTGGGGATTACTAAGAATTTTTCGTGGTGGCCATACTATTCTGTACCATAGTTGAGACCACAGACATAGATCCAAGTAGATAACGAAAATCCCTCCGTCTGTATGAAAACCAAGCATACCCTTTTATTTAGGATGTCACAGACATCCTTAAAAATGCCAGTGCATAAGATTCATAATAACTTTAAGGGTAAATACACTTCTATAATAAAGTCCCAACCACTGTTCAGGCACTATCTATAAATAAATTTAAATGTTTTATAAAAAAATGGCTCTGTCGTAAATCCTATTACTCGACCGCTGAATATCTAAATGATCGGACAGCCTGGGACTAGATTATGATTATTTTATAGCGATAGAAATGACTGTACAATATTGTATATTTTTATTGAAAGGAGCGCAAAAAAGAATGCTGGGAGAGTTTCTTGCGCCGCTTCTTCGGCGAAGAAGCGGTAGTAGTATCTAGTAGTTATTAGAAATGACATCAAAAAGAATTCTAAAGGAATCAATTTTGAGAAAATAAATGCCTTTTATGCCTCATCGAGCCTAACGTTTAGCCACTCACCTCATCATTAGTTGACGTTTTCAGTATATCAATAGTCGGTATTGCTTATTACTAAATCGGAAATGTATTATAAATCTTCTCTTTTTGTCCTCTTTTTGACACGCGAAGTACATACACTCGCGGCATCCATTTGGATCCATTTCATACTCCCACCTTAAAGACCGGCAACGCATTTCTTGACACACCTGTTGTTGCGGATGTCCATGGGCGGTTGCCTCGCCTCTCCCCATCCCGTGAGCCTCTTGCCCGTTTGCCCCATCTCATATAAAAAAAAATCCATGTGGTTGAGACGAAAAAGTGTAACAAATAAACTAATAAACATTTTTTTTTATTTAAATAAGGGACGAGACGAGCAGGACGTTCAGCTGATGGTAATTGATACGCCCTGCCCATTACAATGCAGTGCCGCTCAGAATTATATTGTACATTAACAACAAAATACATCAATATTTATGATATTAGTAGGGACAATCCAAGACATTAAATGTAATATTAAATTGCAAATATTAAAACATTTGTAAATGCAATTATTGTTATAGTCAAATCTCCAATGACGCTTTCAGCAGGATGTCGCCTATTTCGCATTTCAATATAATTTCATTGTTATGGTTATGACAGAGCGCTGATTCTGACGCTTAGCCTAATATTGTACAATTTCTTTATTTTTTAGTCGATAACTAACTAAAAAAACACATAAGTAGGTTTAAATAACTTTATTCTCATTAAGACCTATTGTCACTTACATGAGAAATTAATATTTTAACAATTAAAGTTGGTACTTAACAACAATGATTTTGGTAGGTACAGAATGCAATTCAATGTTAGGCGAACAGATAAGACATAAAACAACCTACATATGTTATTGAAACATTTCATAATTATTGAGTATGTGCCTTTGAAGGCTCGCTTTAAAAGAAGTCAATGTTTTGGCATTCCTTATTTCTGAGGGCAGGTTGTTATATATCTTAACTCCTTCAAAGGTTCTGTGTGTTTTCCATAATTACTTCGAACCATTGGCAGCTAAATATGACTAGTTCTTCGTGTAACAGTTCTGGTTAAATTCAAGTACCTATATTAAACTGAATTGTTTAAAAAAAACAACTAATTGACTTGTTCGAACAACTACAAAAATAAGGGTAATTAAAGAGTAATTTTTATACATTCTTATAATTAAACCCCAGCCACTGTTAAGGCATTCCCCCTTATTCATAATGGTCCGCTAACTTTAAACAGCCGCTTAGGAGTGTTTTTTCTCATTCTGACTTAGGTCAATAGAAGAAGACAGAGTGACAATTAGCAATGCTTTAAGTTAGCAGACTATTATGAATAGGGGGGTTTATCTATAATAGTTATTGCAAAGGGTGGGAAATAGGCATTTGCAGGTCGAGTATGAGTTTGAAGGCCGAGCCGTAGGCGGGGACATCACTAGATACGCAATTGCCAATTCCCGCCGAGGCATATATACAGGATGTCCCAAAGTTATGGGACATGAAGGGAAAGTACCTTAAATATCCTAGATAGGGATACTTTCTCATATCTTCATATCATGAAAGTAGAGATGTTTTTTTTGTACATTTAAGTCGGTTCGCGAAAACTGTACATCATAAATATAATTAAAAATCTGTTTTAGCTTTTGCCATCGTGTCAATCGGTGTCCTCCTGCCGCAGCCCCGCTCTCGCCTCTCACCTCCTCACATCGTACGTGCGACTCAAGCACATCTCACCTATAACAATGTATGTAGATAAAAACCTACATTGGCTGACACCGACTCCAAAAATAACAATAATCGTTACTAGAATTTTAATTTTAATTATTTTTATACATTTTAGTGCATATCAAATCTATTGTTTAGGAATAGTGTTTTTGAATTCGGTTGTTTTTTGTTAATTTTTTTTTATTTTTGGAATTTTAGTGAATCTAAACTACACTAACTACTTAATAATTTGTCTAAATATGTGTCGATCTACAAAATTTTTCAATGCAGCAATGAACGTAAGCGCAATTTTATTACAGACAGAATTTCTGCCACAGATCGCACCCTTACTGTAAGTCGATAGTTCCATTGATCGTCATATTTGACTACGACAATTATTTGACCATGACGACGTGACGGTTGGTGACTCAAATATCCGAATAGGATATAAAAGATTCGGCCTAGTAAATTTTTAGTAATAAAAATTAATAATATTTAAAATTATTTTTTTTTTCAAAAAAAAAACCAGTATCGTTAATTTGCTTCTTAGAATTGAAGAGTTTCGTTACTTTGTTTTGGATACCATAATTAGAACCTAACCAAACTCTCACCAAACTACCTTTGAAGTATATACTTTCCAATAAAAAAATAATTATCGAAATCGGTGGGCGCGATATTGAGTTATTCGTAAATCATTATTATTATTATATATGTATAATTTAATTTTCAGCTTTGCCGCCAATTTTTTTTTATCATCTGTGCCGACAGACAAACGTATTTATGGCTATACAGCCACGTATACGCTATTTGTACTAAGCAAAGAGACTATGGTATGCCAAGAATGACAAAAGAGATCCGATCAAAGAGTATTTAATAACTCCAACACGCTGTTTCATACAACATTGCATGAGCATTGTAATGTTCCAAATTTATAAAACGCTCCGGACTTGATTGTCCGAAAATTCGATATTTTGCGTGTTCTCTTTACGAAAATAATGACAATATTTCCGTGCATGTTTGAGAAAATAAATTTAAAAGTTTTATTAGGAAAAAAATTGCGTGCGTACAAAGTACACTTGTCAGAAGTGAAAGCTGCATTGTGCATGAACCTCTAAACTGCTTATGAAGTCCTGGTACATGTTGCTAGGATGACAGATGATTGCAACCGCTATGAAAGACATTACTATCACCGCTACCATATTTATGTTCTTCTGATGTCTATGTTATACGTCGTGCGCATGACGTCACAATATATTAAGGTATACTCGCGTCATACAACAGACAATCTCTTATTCAACTATTATCGCCTGGTACCACTGGTAGTTTTTCCCACATTAAATCATGAATTTATGTGTCTCGCTTTTTCGTTTCATCGACTTTCAAATCACAACGATGCTAAAGAAGCTTTCACTTCAATAAATAATAGTTAAAAAAAAAACTAAAAAGCACGCTTTATATAAAATTCAACTAAAAAATAGAAAATAAATTTAAATTGAAAATCGACTATAGATGAAAATTATATAAATTAACAAAAATCATATTTAGCAAATTGAAAAATTGAATAATTTTATCAAATTAGTATAATGTCATCGGTCCTCGATAAATCTACAAAGTTTGAACGAAATCTAGCCGTTTAAAGTGGGTCAAAATCGCGCCCAAAGAAGTCGGTTACAAACATACAAACATACAGGTGAAGATAATAAAAAGTGTATAAAAATGGCTCTGTCGTAAATCCTACTACTCCAAAGCTGAATACCTAAGTGATCGAACAGCCTGGGACTAGATTATGATTATTTTATGGCAATAACAATGACTGTAAAATTTGTATATTTTATTAAAAAGCGCGCAAAAAGAATGCTGGTAGAGTTTCTTGTGCCACTTCTTCGGTCTGAGAGCGCTTTTTGTTTCCAAAGGGGGTGGTAGTGTTAGAAGTGACATCAAAAAGAATTCTAATAGAATCAACTTTGAGAAAATAAATGCATTTTATGCCTTTATGACGTAGGTAGGTTATAATTTGTTCCGACCATTATACACCATATTAATATTTAATATGACCTACCAGAATAAAGTTTTACCAAAACAACTCAAAAATGAAGAAGAAAGGGCGACCTGGTTTAGAAGCCAAATTTGACGAGCTGAAATTCCAGATCATTTCTAAGATAGACAGCGAACTGACAGACTCCATGAATGCCCAAGACTACATCAGCCAAAAGTACGACGGGCTTTGCACCAAGGTCCAGTACCTGACCGAGTTGGACGCGACTGTGAGTGGTTTCAGAAGTGATGTGAAGACAAGAGAGTGGCAGATCATAGAGCTGTCGTCTAGGGTGGATGACATCGAGAAGCGAACGATTTGTAAAGAAATTCCGTCTGTGGCGTCGTCTGTGCTTGGTCATAAATAAACTATTAGAGGTGAAATTAAAAATAGTACCAACGTAATAAGCATAAGTCCACAGAATATATTAAAATCATTCCACTTATGAAATCTTGCAGAACGAGCGTAGTGTCTGGTTTTGTTTTGTTTGTAGATATATTATTTTACCTAGCGTTTGTCTGGAGGTTTGTATTGTTCTCGAATGTTATTTATGTCTTGAGCATTGTAAGGTGAATCTTTTTTGTTTTTTATTTAAATATTATATTCGTGTTATAAACCTACATAAAAGATGATGCAGACTTTGTTTGTATTTGATTTGGTAAGAGGTTTAAAGGGACAATAACATTTGGAGGAACAGTTTTTATTGTATGTATATTTTTTTAGGTTTTTATAGGCAACGCTCCTGTGATTCCTCTGGTGTTGCAAGAGAATGTGGGCGGCGGTGATCACTTAACACCAGGTGACCCGTACGCTCGTTTGTCCTCCTTTTCCATATAAAAAAAGGAATAAATTGAAAAAAAAAAACGTATTGCACTCCGGGAGTGCCGACAGAATCGAAAACTTGAACGTTAAAGTTGTGGATTTTGGAATATTTTGGAATTGTTAGGGAATAATTTTGCACGAATTGCTTTAGTTATCAGTATAAAAGTACTAGTATTTATGTGGTTAAATACAATATTCATATAACGTACACAAAAATTACGATTTATATTACATAAAAAAATTAACACTAGAACTATAAAATAATTTTACATTAAAAAGTTTATCTCTCAGAAAAATTCACTTTTACCCATAATAAATTGAAAAAATATTTCACGCCTAAAATTCGACCCCGTGGTGTTTGGGCTTCGCAATCACAATGATTCAACCCCTGTTTCAATGACCGTATGGTCATTAAGTTGAAATAGCCGAACTATAATTAGTTAGGAGTATAAATCTTTCTTGCATCAGACTGTTTTACGAATTTTCGATCAGGCCACGTGTCCTGACGCGAGTTTAACATTTTATCTATAGGTATCTCTCTGTTTTCTCACAGGAAAATCTGCTCTATACTTTGCCTTTACAAAAACGATTTCGCCGCTAAAGAAGTTTTTATTTCAAAAACATTTTTTTTTTATAAATTATCAATTATTTGTACATATTGATTTAAATATTTTTTGCTTCAATTAAACCACACCTTAGACCGATTGTGCTTTCAATCGCTTCTTCCTCGCTCTCGCTTGCACGCACGCCTCACACGGAACGTGACAGTTATTCGTGCGTGCAACTGGCGTTCATCGACTTATATTAAGATATGGTATTTTGGATTATTTTATCTATTGACGCGGGTTTTAAAATACTTAAGCAGAATCGGTTTTGTATTTGTCTGACCTCATAGAGATATTTCGATCACTTCATCAAGACGATTATGCTACCCGAGTGAGTCTGTCCGAGCCGACACGAGCCGACTTTTCCCGAACCAGCGTTACATGGCCGAGTGTGACGAGTCAGTCTCATACCTAATAATACCCACAAAAAAAGTGTGTGTTTGTTCTTATGTATGCACGCCAGATGATATAGTTCTTTGGCCTGACAAACTAAAAATCCTTAAAATTATTTATTCTTCGTGCTATTCTACGTTTATAGAAAGAACAATGTTGTAAAAATTTACGGGCTTGAACCCTTTGCCTATTCCAATATTGGACGAAGGAACCAAAAAAATAAGGAATGACGCAAACGTCAGAAAATTTTAGGAACCAACTTCAACCTGTTACTTTTGTGTTACAGTGATGCGCGGCCATCTTAAAATTTCACTCTCATAATTTTTTCATAACGCGCCTAAACAAGTATAACTTCAATAAAGCAGTGAGCATGTTTAAAGAAGTTATCATTCCAAAAATGTTTATCACTTTACTGGTATGTGTTGACAAATAGAAATAAGTCATCAAATTAACACGAATAGATTCGCTTGAGGCATCACAACTTATAGCTGCCAGAACATATTGTTTCTCAAGTCACTATGAATTAATCCTCCATTAAATTTTCATACAATCTAATTTGAACAACCTACAACACAATTAAACTTTGTCAATAACTTTGCTGAGTTGACGTAGTGCTTCTAATTTCAGCCTTGTGTTGTCTTTAAATTGAGAACCCCTACAATTCTAAAATAATTTGAAGCCTAAATTACGGATAATTTACATTTTAATTAAATAAGGTGTTACAAAGACTTTTACGAGTGGAAAGCTCCTTTGTACAAGATGCCGGCTAGATTTTGGGTATCATAAAGGCGCCTATTTCTGCCGTGATGCAGTAATGTGTAAGCATTAGGCTTAGCGTATGCCAGGGGTGGGACAGACGCCTTAAGGTGACGTTTTCAGAAGATTGTAGTGCCATCGGTTAGTTGGCCCGAAAATGAAAGCTTTGTCAGCTGTCACTTGCTTTGAAACCTTTCAACTTTTCTTTATTTGTGTTACTGCCCACTGATCATAAAATGGCGGCTACGCCTAGCGTTTGCGCATGTATATAGTTCTTGTGTTCCATTTTGCATATTTACACTACTAAATCTATCCTTTATATTCTACGTTGTGACAAAATTAGATAACTAACTCTACGCGCAATTTCATCATGGTAAAAAATGGCAATACCTACATTAAAAAGTAGAGTTAGTTATTTAATTGCGTCAGAACATTAAAATGATATTATAATTTCGAGCTTATATATAGTTATTTTCGGGGCCAATCTCCAGATGGCGCTAGCTTTCAAATAGACAGCTCATAATGCGTAGAGAGGGCTCTGTTTTTCCTATATATTATTATACTCTTTGGCGTATGCTGAGACGCAGACAACGCAGATCCACGCGGCACAGGGCAGAGCAGATTTTGTAATATATGTACTAACTAAGAGCTACGTACGCTCAGGCGCCTATCGTGCACAGATTTCTGCGGGATGCGTGCATGTTTTATAACCGCTAATTCAACTTTGTACACATGTTTTTTCCAGCAACTCTTTTTTTTTATGGAATAGGAGGACAAACGAGCGTACGGGTCACCTGTTGTTAAGTGATCACCGCCGCCCACAATCTCTTGCAACACCAGAAGAATCACAGGAGCGTTGCCGGCCTTTAAGGAAGGTGTACGCACTTTTTTTGAAAGTACCCATGTCGTATCGTCCTGAAAACAAGGAAGTTCATTCCACAGCTTTGTAGTACGTGGAAGAAAGCTCCTTGAAAACCGCACTGTGGAGGACCGCCACACATCCAGATGGTGGGGATGATATCCTAACTTGTGGCGTGTCGTGCGAAGGTGGAATTCGGCGGCAGGAATCAGGTTAAATAGCTCTTCGGAACACACCCCGTGATAAATGCGGTAGAAGACACACAATCAAGCGACGTCTCTACGCAACGCCAAGTGATGTATATACTTCTAATTTTTGTTGGAATGACAGATCATTTCATTATATAATTGTGTTGTGAACCTTGGTTTTATGATACTAATTATCCAGATTATTCAAATTCCTCCTCCTTCTCGCGTCGTATTCCTCATTGCTGAGGCTCGTGATTTCTCTGAGGATTCAAGTTTTTGACAATAGTTCGCCATCTCTACTCGTGCTATCTACGTTCAGTGCGTCATGAAGTCCGGTATCCAGAGATGTGCGGATTTGGTCAGACCATCTTATAGGGCTGCGTCCTCTGGGGCGTCGTCCGTCTACCTTCCCAGTAATCATCAGTTGTTCGATGTTGTGGCCATCTTTTCTGGCGATATGTCCAAAGAATTTTGAGATTCTACGGAGGCAGATGGACGAGAGTCTGGTTTTTACACCTACAGTGTAAGGAATGGATTGGTTGGTGCGGAATGCTGTCCAAGGGGTTTGAAACATCTGATTTGAATAAAGGCTTTAAAAGAGTTGTAATACTTTATTATTACCGAGAAATTAAATTTTTTCTATTATGTAACATAACAATTGGGAACTGTACTCTTGAAAATGACGACGAGAACGTCTACCTCGGACAAACAATCCAGTTAAGCAGGTCCAATTTCGCGAAAGAGGTCACTCGTCGGATCCCACTCGGATGGAAAGCGTTAGGGAAGCTCCGTAAAATCTTCTCGAAAAAACCGACTACAAAAAGTATAAAATAACTTAATAAAGATTTAATTTAATACACCTTTTACGCAAACTTTATACCTTTAATATTAATAAAATACTATTATTTGTATGTGCCACGTACTGGGAACCACATCTGAAACTAATGGGCCAAACTATATCAAATTTTTATGGGACCAAATGGTAACACTTCCGCAACAAACTAAAGAAGAATCACGTAAATCGGTTCATAAATCCCAGTGTAATCAGTGTACACACATAAAAAAATACTAATCGAATTGAAAACCTCCTCCTTTTTGAAGTCGGTTAAAAAAGGAGAGTTAATTCACATGATTGGTGACCAATATCAATACAGGTTTATTCACAATAGTCGTGCTATTAATAACCATATGAACAAATAATATTATTCTATAAGTTCATTACTCATCTAGATTTGAAATGATTTAGACGGAGTAGTCAATGTTCGTAACCTACATAAAATATGATGTGAGCTATTTTGATTTGGTCATTGAAAACGGAAAAATATGTTTTTTTTTTAATGAAAATTATGGACGAGATGAGCAGGAGGTTCAGCTGATGGTAATTGATACGCCCTACCCATTACAATGCGGTGCCGCTCAGGATTCTTGAAAAACCCAAAAATTCTGAGCGGCACTACAATTGCGCTCGTCACCTTGAGACATACTGTACATACATTTAAAAGGCCACGCACTTAAGAGGCTTTTATATGAAAATACATCCCGCCCGCCCGCAGAAGCCACTTGCTGATTTGTTTTGGTGCCAAACCCGACGCCGGCCACTTGAATCATGTTACCCACTTGTCTTTATAATACTTGAGTTGCTACATTAACAAGCTTGGTTATTGTAAGCAAAAAAAGTGATTTATGATAGATTCGTGCTGTGAATGACGCCGCTCTTTCAGAGTTGTACGAGAAATTGTGACTTTTTTGCTAAACGCATCAAAATAAAAATATTGCAATTGATTTTTTGTGTTATTTTTATTATAGTGGACACGTTATAATATGAGCAGCTTTAGCATTGAAAAATAAAACAAAATTCTTTAATTTTTTTCAGTAAATTACAACTCATTGCTTGTTCAGATATTATTGTAGCAACAACGAAATAAAAGGCATTTATTTTCTCAAAGTTTGTTTCATTTAGAATTCTTTTTGATGTCATTTCTAATAACTACTAGATACTACTACCGCTTCGGAAACAAATGGCGCTCTGAGAGAGAAGAAGCGGCGCAAGAAACTCTCCCGGAATCCTTTTTTTTTGCGCTCTTTTCAATAAAAATATACGATATTGTACAACCATTTCTATCGCTATAAAATAATCACAATCTAGTCCCAGGCTGTCCGATCATTTAGATATTCAGCAGTGCAGTAGTAGGATTTACGACATAAATTTTCTGATATGACTGCAACATAAGAATTTAAAACTATTTCGAATACTAATTTCTGTTATTCTCTTATGTCTTGATTACTATAGTTATCTATATAAAATATCTTAAATATTTTGCCGTCAACGTTTCACACTATATTATAGGGAAATTTATCTACTAACTTTATGGTGTCGGAAAATAGTGACGCTGTGCGCGCGCAATACTTATTTTCATTTCATAAATGGACATTTTAATGTTTGTAATTTTGATATTATAAAAAAACAAAAAAAAATATTTAGTTTTATTAATACTTTGTTGTATTTCAAATATTTTTTTTTCATCTGGGTCATCTGTGTCACTGTCGTCTTCCAGTAATCGGCCGCCGCAGTAATGTGGACTCAGGTAGTGAGTGGCACTATCGATAAGTTACAAAACGTCGCACATTCCTAATGATACTGACATATTTTGGTACTTGAGTACACCAACATCTACAACTACAAACTACAAAATAATCCGGTTATCTGGCAACTCAAGTATAAACCCGTACATATTGTGAATCCATGCAACACCAAAATTGATCTTTCCGCACTAGCATTTCATGCACATTTTCTAATAAGTCCAATACGCAAATTCAATTTGAAAACAAAATTTTATGAACGATCCGGGACACGAACCCGCGACCTCTGGCGTTCCGTGTGAGCGCTCTTCCATTGAGCCAACCGTTCGAGTGACGTAAAGATCATAAATCTGGCTATGTCTTTATTCAACTCTCAGGTTGTGGCTTCGTGAGTTGGTTGAGTTGATCAATATTATAATTAATGTGGGAAATATGGCAAATGGATGGCGCTCGCACGGAACGCGAGAGGTCGTGGGTTCGAGTACCGCGTCGTACGTAATTTTTGTTTTCAAAATTAATTTGTGTAATTAATCCCAGAGGAGGGTTATCATTTTAAATAAACATCAAATTGTTAAGTCTTATGGATGTTTGTTTCCGAGTCATGGATGTTTAAATGTGTTTAAGTATGTTTATATGTATGTTTATATGAATTTATGTATGTTTAAGTAAGTATATTGTATTAAATATATCATTGTCTTGTAACCCATAACACAGGCTATATATGCTTAACTTGGGGCAAGATAATTTGTGTAAAAAGTGTGTCAATATTATAATTATTTTACGCCGCGTCTATTAAACTAATTTGGTCTGCTTTATGAGTCAGCTCTCTTCGAGGAAATTATAACAAGGAAAATGTATTGACTCGTATATTGTTTTGTTTGTAAGTAAATGGTGTGTCTAAGCGTTGGTAATTTGTTCCTTTTGTTTATACCTATTAGTTGTATGAAGTTTCTTCCAGTCGACTAATATGGCCATTATGCCATAAGTGGTATACAAATGATTTAAGTTTTCTTTAGTGATAATTCCGCCAATAATTTGTCTTCAAAACAATTCGACACTTGTTTCGCCTCTACACGAGGCATCCTCAGGACGTGTTGTCTCGCCAAAATCTGGCACGAGACGAGATGATCTGGGTCTGAGGCGAAACACATGTCGAATTGTTTTGAAGACAAATATTTGCGGAATTAACACTAAAGAAAACTTAAATCATTTGTATAATTATGGATTTCCGCAAGGTAACGCCTAATTCAATAAATTTTCCATAAGTGGTATTTTATCTCTTCTTTATAACACACTAGCTGATCCGACAGACGCTGTAAATATTCGAGAATAATGTAGTCTAAGGCCCTCGGACGACTAAAAAAAGAAGGACTCCGTGTCACCTTACATAACAGTGAGGCACCAAAACAAGCCGCTAAACGTGTAAATACATAGCCCTGCACACTTACACTAATACAAGCCGATCGGCCGCCATTATGAGATTTGCCATCTTCTGTGTCAGATCAGTTTGCGTCGTAATAAAATATTTTAAAAATGCCGTCATGCGTTGTGAAATACTGTAAAACAATACTATAAAAGTATTTGTGGTAATATGATTATTTAAGGGAGAAAATATTGTGTAACTGATATACCCCGTAACCTCACACACACACTAGCATAAAGGTGCTTGCGTACTTGCTCATAGCACGGCGCGCAGTCTTTCTTTTTTACTTGTCTGTGTCTAAAGCCATCGGAAATGTGTAATCAAAAGGCATAAAATGTATTTATTTTCTTAAAATAGATCCCTTTAGAATTATTTTTGATGTCATTTCTAATATATTAGATACTACTATCGCTTCGGAAACAAATGCCGCTTTGAAAGAGAAGAAGGGGAGCAAGAAACTCTCGCAGCATTGTTTTTTGCGCTCTTTTTAGTAAAAATATACAATATTGTACTGTCATTGCTATTGCTATAAAATAATCATAATCTAGTTCCAGGCTGTTCGATCACTTAGATATTCAGCTGTGTAGTAGTAGGATTTACGACAGAGCAATTTTTTAATAAAACATTTAAATTTATTTATAGATAATGCCTGAACAGCGGCTGGGACTTTATTATAAAAGTGTATACATGTACCCTATGTAAAGCTATATATTATGTATCTTATGAAGTAAAAAAAATGATAAAGATTAATATCATATTTGTGTAAACAGCATTTACAATACCGCTTTATAATTGTCAATTTCTAACAGTTTTAAAAGGGATATAATTTATCCTTATGAGGTAGACATATCCCATATAGGACTTTTCTGTAGACCTATGTAATAGACAATTCCACCATACATTATTTATTATATCTCAAAGGGTTTCGACACCGTTTTCGTTGAAAGCTTCCAGACGGCTTTTTTTTCGACACCTCAAACAAATATCGTTATTGTTTACAAATATGTATACAAAAACATAAAAAAATGTAAACTATAACCACGCTATCCATCACTGAAAACAGTGTGAAAATCGGTGCAGTAGTTTTTGAGTTTATCGCGAACAGACAGATAGATGCAGCGGAGAAATTTGTTTTATAATATGTTGTGATAATAACGTGGCTTGGCTATATCTATCTCACTATTATTCCGATAATATTTCAAATATTTGATAAAGGGTTGGTATTGGTATTGGTAAAGGGCTCCTGTTTCCGCAATTAGACCGCTTAGTTGGGTCCATTTTGCGTGCAGTGTTGACCAGTCATTCCAACCAGCCCGGCTCCGTCCAGAAGTTCGGAACACTCTTAGGGTGTTCCCAGACTTCCTGGAGTGACCTTGTATTTAATAAGGTTTTTGCCCGTTGGTTGGCCACCGCAGACCTTTTCATCTTGGGTTAGATAGCCCCTGCACCTAGGACTGTCCGTAACACCGATTGTAAATAGGTGCTTGTTCAGTGATGTGTGACACGTTAGGGTGCATAATTCGATTGATAAAGGGTTTTTAAAAATAATAAGCAAGTTTGGAATTGAAGATTATCTCATGTCCTATTCCAGTTCCGGTTCCCGTTTTCTCTCCCGTTCCTAACATATTATATGAATCTTATTTCAAGGAAGATAGATTGGTATAGTTATAGATCATAGACGTGAATTTAAATTTTTCACAAATCCCGCGGGAACTATGTATTTTCCGGGATAAAATATAGCCTATTCCTCCTTTCCCAAGCTCTAGTCTATCGCTGTACCAAATTTCATCGAAATCGGTTCAATAGCTCCGGCGTAAAAGCGTAACAAACAAACTTACATTCACATTTATTATATTAGTAGGGATTACTATATGACCCGACAGACCTTGTTCTGTACATAATAAATTAAATATTGTTTATTATGGATGTGTCAAAAATATTTCATAATATCAAGAATTATTTCGTAAAATATGCTCCCTGTTGTTATAATGAAATTGTTTCACAGCAGAACTGTCAAACCGTGCGTCAATAAATTCTATCATAGAAAATATGTCCATACAAAACAAATTAATTATGGGTCCCAAATCGAAATAAAAACTATCCTATCTCTCAAGTAGGACTAAACTGCACTCCATGAATTAATCCCTAATAAAATCCGATCATTAGTTTAGGAGTTCACTGGAAACAAACATCAGGACACAGGATTTACATATATTAAGATTACTGTAGTTTAATCGTATTGTACAACGTAAACTTTCTATGCCTACTACTCGGTTAAGTCTAGTTAGAAAAGCTTTTATTGGGTGATGTATATGCCTCTACAATATGATCCCAGAAAATGTACTTAATATGTCCTTAATGTACAAAACAAATGTGTTACGAAATTTAAAAGAATTGTTATAAAACGTTTGTGTGGGAAAGGTTATTATAACATAAATGATACCCACAGACTGGGAATGAAGCGGACACCCTCAGTGTCTTTAATTACAATTGTTTATATAATAATAATAAATCTACCTATATATATATATATATATATATATAAATCAATTGCTGTTCGTTAGTCTCGCTAAAACTCGAGAACGGCGGGACCGATTTGGCTAATTTTGGTCTTGAATTATTTGTGGAAGTCCAGGGAAGGTTTAAAAGGTTTGAATAAACATAAAAAACTAATTAGAATTTTTATATTTTTCTAACTTTCTAAGGAGATAAAAATTAAACTTCCTTAAAACACGGGTAACATTTAAAAAAAGGATTCCTTTTGTTTGTTTTAAGTTTATTATAATATAAATAAATAAATAAATATAAATAAATTCTTTATTTTGCTAGAAAACATGTAACAATGGGTGTAAGTAGTTTTAATGTATCAATGTTATCGGCCATTTCTGGCATGCAAAATTATTATTAACAAAATTCTAGTTATTATTATAATTGATTAACAAACTCTATATTTTAAGCACTTAGGTTAATTTAAATTATAATTATTATTTTTAAATGTCATTATTTAAAGACTAGAATTAATATATATTTTAAAGTCAATTTAATTTAACCTAATGTGTCAACATTTCATTTATGGAATAAAAACATTTATCTATAAGCTATGTAAAAAGATCCTTTTTAAATCGTTGGACGGGTAATACGCGTAAGCTTGGAGGGAGTTTATTAAATATTTTTATACACATGACATAGCTACATTTTCCGTAGGATGCATTATGAAATTTGTGTGCAATCACCAGTCTGTCACCGTTTCTTGTATTTCTCGGATAAATATCTCTTGCTTTTGTAAATAAATGGTCATGTTGTTTGACAAAGATACATATTTCGTATATATACATACAAGGAAATGGAAGAATACGTAATTCTTTAAACAGTGGTTCACACGAATCTAAGTAAAAAGCTCCTGTCATAGCTCTTAAGCATCTCTTTTGGGCTATGAAAGCCCTATTAGCCTCGCTAGAGTTTCCCCACAAGATTAGTCCATATCGAAGTACTGATGCGACATAACCATGATAAGCTGCCAGGACTGTACTTTGTAAAGCCGTTTTACGCAATCTATATAACACATAAACATATCTATCAATTTTTTGGCATACCATGTCTACATGCTCTTTCCATTTTAGATTTTTATCTAGAAGTACTCCTAAAAATTTAACATGCAAAGCTTCTTCTATTTGGGTATTTGTATAATTTATCTTAAGGCTATAGTTATTAGAGCGGTTACTTAAACTAAATTGCATAAAGGAGGTTTTTTTAATATTAACTTGAAGATTATTATCCTCTAGCCAATTTACCACTGTATTAATTTCATTATTAATTTCACTTTCATAAATATCAATCTCATTTTTATTATTACATGTCATAATTATTGATATATCATCGGCAAATAAATAACAGTCATTTTTTGTCTGTCGGCAGGTCATTAATATAAATTAAAAATAATAGTGGTCCAAGGACGCTTCCTTGCGGAACACCAAATCTATTTAATTTAAAGTTTGATTGTTGGGCAATTATGGTAGCCTTTTCGTCGATAGAATTGATCTCCACACATTGCTTACGGTCTTTTAAGTAGGACTCCATCCAGTTAAGAGCTGGTCCTCTAACGCCATTTTGCTCCAACTTATCCAACAAGATGGTGTGTGATACGAAGTCAAAAGCCTTGCTCATATCAAAAAATATTACACACGTTGGTTTTTTTGAATCTATATTTTCTGCTATTTTGTTAACCAGTTTAAATGCAGCTAATGTTGTCGACTTGTTTTTTTGAAAGCCAAATTGTTGCTTGTTTATTATATTATTTTTTGTAAAAAAAATTGTTAAACGGCCATACATTGCTTTCTCAAAGACTTTTGAAAAAATAGATACGAGTGCAATTGGACGGTAGTTATTAAGTTGTTTTTTATCGTCTTTTTTATGTAGTGGCTTTACCACCGATAGTTTTAGTGCGTCTGGGAATTCACCAGTTTCAAACGACAAATTGATTAGGTATGTTATAACTGGTACTAGTTCATCTTTGCATATTTTAATAATTTTTGTGAGAATTTCATCATAGCCTACTGCTTTAGTATTCCTCAACAATTGTATTATTTTTAATGTTTCGTTTTCCGTTACTGGATTGAGAAAAATACTACTTTCAGTTTTATTTTGATCTATACAAGGTTTTAACTTTCGCTTTGTCAGACATTTATCACTGCTGTTAGTCAAATTTATCCAATAATCATTAAAACTGTTTGCTATATCTTTAGTGTTATTAATCTCATTATTATTTACTATAACTGATATTGCTGTAAATTTATTTTACAGCTTATTTGAATACCTTTAGTTATCCATTTGGGCTTTCCATTGGATTCCATATTTTTAATTTTTATTCTCGGAAAACAAAGTCTATATAATAGAGTTACCAAGTAATGCAATTTGCTAAAAGCGTTATTGAAATTTTTTTCTTCATAGACTTCATTGAACGACAAGCTTTTTAGGTAATTTTTGAATATCTCAATATTATAATTACTATAAATACGTTTGTACATAAACATAGATATTTTATTTTTAATGTTAACACTTTCGAAACTTAGAATTTGTGCTGTGTTATGGTCAGAAATATCGTAATTATGTAAAGAACCTATAGCGCCATCAATATTACTTATTATATGATCAATGCGTGTGCTATTTCTCGTTGTTAGATTAATGTGTAATCTAAAGTTAAAGTTTTGCACGATTAGCTTTAAATTTTGAGAGATTTTATTACAATTCAGTGTATTAATATTAAAATCTCCTGATATAATATTTTTTTTATTCTTTTTACAGTATTTCTGAAGCACGGTTCTTAGTTTTTCAATAAATATACTTACATCAGAATCAGGTATCCTGTAGATACAAATGATAAACAAATTTTTGTCCACTATGTCTATCCCACAACATTCAAATGCTTTCGGTTCACACAAAGTATGTAGGTATTCTAAATTTTTTGATCCTATCCCTTGTGATGTTAATATACAAACACCACCCCTTCTTTTTATTCTACTGTAATTTGATGCTAACAGATACCCATTTAGTTTTATATTACTTTCATGCCCTTTTGGAATGAATGTTTCCGTGAAGCATAGTATGTCAATTTTATCTGTATTTTGCAGATCTTCAACCATGATTTCTATTAAGTCTTTCTTTGCTAGAAAGCCAGCAACATTTTGGTGAAGAACTTTACAAGTGCATGTTGAATTATTAATTTTTGGCACGAAAAAACAGTTTTTCCCCATTTTTGCTATCATCAACTTTATTTGGTTTAAAATAAAAAGGAATTGTTCCCTTCTTTGGTGCATCCTGAGATGAATTTAAAGTTTGATCATTTTTTGAAGTTACGTCATGAGTCACTTTCTTAAAATAATATGGTATCGTTCCTTTTAATGTGGAACGATTTATGTGTCTTTGTTTATTGAAATTCAAAAACCTTTTATTGTAGTCTATTTGGTCAATTACGAGATTTATTTTATGGCATATATTATAATACGGCGTGTTATTTCGATAAATGTTTTCATCGAGATTAAGAAACGTACAATTAGGAAACTTGTTATATATCAATCGCAACATGTCATTAAGTTTCAGTTCATTCAAATGCCTATTGAAAGTCACACTAGTTACTATAATATGGACTTGTGGTAGAGAATTTATTTTTGTATATAAGTCAGATGATATTTTAATTGGATCACAGTCATTTTCACCTACAGTTAATATTAATTTGTCGTTACAGGAAAAATCATACAACTCACAAGATTTGAGGATGTCCCCTGTCGTTGCATCGGGTTTGATGAACGCTTCAATTGTATATTTTTCATACGGATTAGTTCTTCTCGACTGAATGAGCGCTGAGGATAAATTTTTAGATTGTTGACTTCCTATAATGTAAATTTTTCTTCCTGATTTTCTTTGAATATTGGTACTTTTTTGAGCGAGTTTTTTATTCAATTCAGAATTTAGTGGTACTGCTGGTGCATTTTCTAAATTAATTGGTATTTGTTCTATTGCTTTATGAGATATTATATTGTTCTGTATAGAGGATTTTACTGACGGTGTGCGTTTAGATTTCTTTGTTTTTGTTCGTAGCGGTGTGGAGTTGATTGAAGAATTACCGTCGCTTAGCAATGTTTTAAGTAATTTTATTTGTTTTTCATTTTCTTCAATTAACTTTCTTTGTTTTATGTTTTCTATATTTAGTTTGGCAATTTCTTCATGAGCACTTTCTAATTGCCCAGATAGGGTTGCTAAGTCCTGTTTAAGGTCTAAAACCTGTGAGCTTTCGACAGTACCAAGATCTGGTAAACTACATGTGCTGACATCTCTGAATGTTGAATTATGTAGGTCTTCCATTGAACAACAAAATGTTATATTTTCTAATGATTGATTATGTAGTGTGAGAGTATTCTTGCTGGATAAATTACTAATATTTGAAATGGTTTTATCTAACGAGATACTTTGTGTCAGCTGTTCAGTATTTGAAAGATTTTTTATTTCCTGTGTAGAGCTTTTCCTACATTTATGACATTTTCATTTGAGTCTCTTATCGGTCGACATTGAATTGTATCTTTTTAAAGTAATGCTAGCACATTTTAAGTCAAACGTGTTATTGCAATTAGTACATTCCAAATATTCTTTCACTTTTATAGTGTGTGTGCATGTTGCGCAGATATACCTTCGTTTTGATCTGGTATAC
The DNA here is from genome assembly GCF_905404315.1 of Leptidea sinapis. Lineage (NCBI taxonomy): Eukaryota > Metazoa > Arthropoda > Insecta > Lepidoptera > Pieridae > Leptidea > Leptidea sinapis. The sequence continues at coordinate 11,584,293 of NC_066280.1, read as the reverse complement.
ATATATTATAGGTATACATATTTTATACAAAAGTTTTGGTCTTTTATTTATCGAGTACGAAGTCTGCCGGGTCAAATAGTATAATATAAATAAAAGCCCGCTGAGTTTCTTGCGCCCGTTCTTCTTAGGTCTGAGGCAGTCTATTTTGAATAGCTGGTAGTTTTTGACGTTAAATAAGTGATTTTAAATACTATCTAAATAAAAATATTTGAATTTGACCGTATATCGAATATTCGTAAATGTATTGTTTTACCTTGGCAGTATTTTTTTTTTTATGAAAATAAGGGACAAGACGAGCAGGACGTTCAGCTGATGGTAATTGATACGCCCTGCCCATTACAATGCAGTGCCGCTCAGGATTCTTGAAACCCCCAAAAATTCTGAGCGGCACTACAACTGCACTCGTCACCTTGAGACAAGATGTTAAGTCTCATTTGCCCAGTAATTTCACTAGCTACGGCGCCTTTCAGACCGAAACACAGTAATGCTTACACATTACTGCTTCACGGCAGAAATTGGCGCCATTTAATTGTTGAATTTCAACAGAACTATTATCTCAACACAAATTCACAGTTCAACACAAGTTTGATTGACAGATATTTAACACAGCGCGAACAATAACCTATTACTCATTCAAACATATTGAATCTTAATCGTCGAGAATGTTCTGACGATTGTTTTCATAACTTACACAGCTCTGCAAGGAAATAGGTATCGTAGTTACAATCTGTATTATTTTTATGGGAAAAATCTTATGTATTTTTTATATAAGAGAGGGAAAACGGGCAAGAGGCTCAAGGGATGGGGAGAGGTCAGGCAACCGCCCATGGACATCCGCAACAACAGGTGTCAAGATATGTGTGGGAGTATGCTTTTTTCTTGAAGGTCCCTAAGTCGTATCTGCTCGGGAAAACCGTACCCGGTAATTGATTCCACAAAGTGGCTGTGCAAGGCAAGAAATTTCTAGCAAAACGCGCGGTTTGATTAAAATAAGGCTGACCGCAAATAAGATGTAATAACTGGAGAGGTTGGATAATCGAAGTATTACTCGCATAAACATAATATAATCGTCAGGATGAATGGTTATAGAATATTAATATGTGTTGCTTAATTAGAAAAACAAAGCATACTTTAGAATTACACAATTGATGTGGATATAGCGCCTTTCGAGAACGCAGAGTTCGGGTGTAGCGACAGGTTTTAATCTGCCATTTGTTTTTTTTTTGTTATGATAATAAGGGACGAGACCAAAAAATTCTGAGTGGTACTACAACTACGCTCGTCACCTTGTGACATAAGATGTTAAGTCTCATTTGCCCAGTAATTTCACTAATGCGCCCTTCATACCGAAACACAAGAATGCTTACACATTACTGCTTCACAGCAGAAATAGGCGTCGCTGTGGTACCCATAATCTAGCCGGCATCCTGTACATAGGAGCCTCACAGTTGATTATTTTTCTGAGAAAAAGTGAAGATGAGCAAGACGCCCATCTGATGGTAATGTTCTGCCTATTACAATGCAGTGCCACACAGGATTGAAATATCCAAGACCATGAACGGCTCTCGTCACTTCGAGGCATTAGGTGTTAAGAGCCAGTGCAGAGAGAGAGAGCGGTCTGGAATTCCGAATTCAAAGTTTTGCGTTCTTTAAAATGTACCGAGTCCTTATGCCCCCTCCACACTCTCGCTAGGCACCTCGTAAAGGCTCTCGGCACGGGACTTGGCGAGTGGAGGCGGTAACCATCTATCTACACTCTTGACTTATTCAGTTGCCCGCTACGTCTGCTACAATATGACATGATTCAAGTCACTGCGTTAGCTTATTCCAAACGATTGGTTCCTTTTGATATCTTTAAATATATAAATCCACAGTATCTTGATGTTTGTTTCCAGTGAACTCCAAAACTAATGAACGGATTTTAATGGGAATTTATTCATGGAGTGTAGTTTAGTCCAACTTGAGAGATAGGATAGCTTGTAAAAGAATAGTGAAAAAAAAAATTTTAACAAAAAAACAACTGACTTCAAAAACACTATTCCAAAACAATAGATATAATGTGCACTAACGGTCGTTCCCAATATTCAGTCTATCTTTTACTTGAGTTAAAAATCGTAACTAACTATAGTTTTCTGTCCTAATAAACTTATCGACGGTAACTCACTTTATCCGTACACGCTGTCTGTCAATGGGACGACGTATAGCTTACCAGCGATAGAGGTTTGTAAGGAAATTGCAATTCACGCGTCCCAATATAAGGCTTAAAGAATGACTTATCGGGTATACTGGGACAGCTTCAGATTATTGACAGCTAATTAATGACAGTAGAATGTAGTAATTTATCTCTATCTGTAGATAATTTATTGGGAACGGCCGTAGAAAGTATAAAAATAATTGCGTATTTTTGATACAATCAAAGTAATTTTTGGAGTTTTCAAATAAAAAAAAAATAATAATCAAAATTGGTTCACCCAGTCGAAAGTTTTCAGGTAATAAACATAAAAAAAAAGAACATACCGACGAATTAAGAACCTCCTCCTTTTTTGAAGTCGGTTAAAAATATTATTTTAGCATACTCTATCAGTGTTATAGATTAAAGAGTACGCCTACATTTATTTTATACTATGATAGGCAAACCTGTTTCGAGTGGATACTTTGGGTACATGGGATTCATCAGCACGAACCCTCATTGAAGAGTTGTTCAGGCGGCTTATAAACTCAACAATTTATCCCAGTTATGGCACGTATCTTTGTCAAAGAATTAGTTTAGCAATTCCGAAGCAATGTTGGCAAGTTATTCGACACTTTACCTGAAGATTGAGACCTCAATTCGGCTTATAATTTTTTATAATATAAAAAATAACATATTATATATTCAGATATTATGTTTTGTATTCAATCCCTACTAATATTATAATGTATGAGTAAGTTTATTTGTTACGCTTTCACTCCTAAACCACTCAACCGATTTCGACGAAATCAAACACAGAGACAGAATAGAGCTTTGAAAAGGATATGTCTACCTTTTGTTGCGAAAAAATATATGGAAGCGTTGAAATAAGGGATGAAAGTTTGCATGGGAATTCGTTTGTTTATAAATTTTAAGAAAATCGTTGGAGCCGTTTCCAAGATTCAGATTATATATATACAAGAATTGCTCGTTTAAAGATTATTAATATAAGAAACTCAAAATAAATGTATGTGCAAATATTTTACAGAATAAATAAATAATATAAACTACACATGTCTGCATTTCTTTACTTTTGCGTGTAATAAGTTCACTATATATATATTGGGTATGTGGCCACCTCATACACACAACCAATAACCTTACTTCCAACCTCGCCTTCTGCGCCGATTGGAACGCTACTTGACAATATGACATTGTCAATATGTGTATCACTCCGGCTTGGTATAAAACTGAATGAACCACATCAATGTAGATGTGGCGTTCAGATAGATGCTCCTGGACGTCACGGGTTATCCTGCCTAAAATCGGCAGGACGTATCAGTCGTCACGCCAGTATTAATGAAGTCATCCGCAGGGCATTTGCCGCTCTTAATATACCAGCTGTTTTAGAGCCAAAAGGTATTACCCGCCGCGATGGCAAGCGTCCTGATGGAATGACGCTGGTGGCTTGGGCACGGGGAAGGGCGCTGGTGTGGGACGCTACTTGCGTCGACACTCTGGCTCATTCTCATGTCAAAGTTACGTCAGTTGGTGCTAGGGCTGCTGCTTCGACTGCCAAAGACAGCAAGCGTCGCAAATATGTTGGTCTCAGTGAGTCATACATCTTTGTGCCCTTTGGTGTCGAGACACTTGGTCCGTGGGTCCCAGAGGCGCGGAGAATGTTCAAAATACTATCTTCGCGCCTCGATAAGGCTACTGGAAACCCAAGCGCTGGCAGCTATTTCGGTCAACGGATCAGCCTTGCTATTCAACGCGGTAATGCTGCCAGTATTCTTGGTACGCTTCCACGTAATGATAGTTTTAATTTTATGTAGTCATAGTATTGTAAATATAGTTATAAGATTTGTTTTGTTTGAATAATAAATTCAACCAATATAATATATAAGTAACTTGCCGGCTTCCCAACGTAAATCCTCTGTCGCTTGTTATCTCTACCAACAGATGTCGCTTACGCACCTACGCGCTTACTTACTAGCTTCTATATTATTAGTATTGTAACTAAAGTATCATAAATATATTATTTGTACATATCGCATTTATCACGGGGAGTTTTCCGAAGAGCTGTTTAACCTGATTCCTGCCGCCGAATTCCATCTTCGGACGACACGCCACAAGTTAGGATATCATCCTCACCATCTGGAAGTGTGGCGGTCCTCCACAGTGCGGTTTTCAAGGAGCTTTCTTCCACGTACTATAAAGCTGTGGAATGAACTTCCTTGTACGGTGTTTCTGGAACGATACGACATGGGTACCTTCAAAAAAAACGCGTACACCTTCCTTAAAGGCCGTCAACGCTCCTGTGATTCCTATGGTGTTGCAAGAGTTTGTGGGCGGCGGTGATCACTTAACAACAGGTGACCCGTACGTTTGTCCTCCTATTTCCATTAAAAAAAAATTGTAATAATTATTTTATATAAAGGTAGTGTTCAAAATATTACATAAACAGTTATCCTAAAGTGAAGTATGTTGTTTCTTTATAAACAAACACCCTTACATGGCGATATAGTACACCCGATCCCCATAGGTATAAGACGATATAACAGAGGTACCTCCGTGATCGTTACACCCAAAATCCCCTGTCATGTGAAAATCATTGTACAATGTCGTTCGTATTCATCATAGTAATAAATCATTTCACTCAACCTCTATGTAATATAGATCCATTGATATATTGACGCTCACAGAATTGCCCCAACTCATAATATTAATGAACTGGAACTCCGTCATAAATTTCTCTTGTAAGAGAACTTTGGAGGGGGGAGAGGGGGGGGGGGGGGATCGTCACAAAACAGCATCACCTAGAGTAGATATGTCGTGTAACCCATTTTTTAAGTGCATAAAATTAATGTTAACAAGTCATCTTTCACTCTCCTATTCATAAGTATATCCGCTTATATGAGTATCAAAAAATTGATATTGTAACAATTTTACCAGTGGGAGGCTCCTTTGCACAGGATGCCAGCTAGATTATGGTTACCTTTTTCTGCCATGAAGCAGTAATGTGTAAACATTATTGTGTTTCCGTCTGAAGGGCGCTGTGGCTAGTGAAATTACTGGGTAAATGACACTTACCATCTTATGTCTCAAGGTGACAAGCGCAATTGTAGTGCCACTCAGAATTTTTGGGTTTTTCTAGAATCCTGAGCGGCACTGCATTGTTATGGGCAGGGCGTATCAATTACCATCAGCTAAACGTCCTGCTCGTCTCGTCCCGTATTTTATAAAAAATATGTAAATTGGTAAACGTACTCTTATAATAAAGTACCAGCTTCTGTTCAAGGGTTAGCAATAAATAAATTTAAATATTTTATTCAAATGGATGCTGTAAATCTCACCGCTCAAAAGGAGAATATTTAAGTGATTGGACAGCCTGAATATGCGGAACGAACATTAGACAATTTTATAACATACTAGCTGACCCAGCAAACGTTGTATTGCCGATATTAAAAACGCGATAAAAAAGTAACTGTTGATCGTAGATGGGTGAAAATTTGAAGTTGAATGTATTTTTAATGCTGACTCGTAATCAAACTTATAAAAAAATGTCAAATGAATTAAAAAAAAATGGCGTGGACCCTTAACATTTAGGAGGATGAAAAATAGATGTTGTCCGATTCTCAGACCTACCCAATATGCACTCAAAAAATTGCATGTGAATCGGTCTTGAAACACAATTTATGAACGATGCGGGACTCGAATCCGCGACGTCTCGCGTTCCGTCCGAGCGTTCTTCCAACTGAGCCAACCGTTGGAGTGAAGTTTCGTTTGATAAATCTTGTATGTCTTATTCAACTCTCAGGTTGTGGCTTTATCTACAGGATCTACTTTACAGTTGATGACCTGCTCAACCCCAATATTTGAACATTAGGAAATTGACTTGAGATGTCGCTCTTGCAAATCTAAACATTCTAAATTTTGTTTTTAAATTACAATATGTGTTTAAAATTATCAACTTGGTATTCACCATCTACCTTTTTACTATTTGATGTTATAACGACATTAATACTAAGAAATATATGATAGTTTGTCATAGTTTTAGCTAAGTACTTATACAATACAGATACTCAATACAGATCACTGACAGACAGAAGGACAGACAGCGTTATGGTTAGGGTATCCGTTCACTTCATGTACGACATCTTATAAAGAAAATTTCAGAAAACGAACAAACAAAAATATTTTATTTCGTAGGTAAATTTCATTACACCTACAGTATGTCATTTTATTATTACAGCTCGTTCGGAAGGCAGTAGGTCTACTCGCAAAATCGACAACGATATATTCTGAACGATACGATAATAACACGAATATATCGCACCTACTCTACTAGAGTTGGAATACGAACATTTGTTCTAACAAATGTTTATCGTAACAACATCGTAACCATAGACTAATATTTTGATTTTTTACGATGTTAGAGTGAATTAATTATGCGCAAACCTTGAAAAACTAAATATTATCTGTACTATGTCGCTGTTTAGTGTCAAAAGTCAAAACATCGCTTAGGCGCTTAGAACCATGCCAGACTCTGCACCACCAATTTGGTATCATTTACACATAATGTAAATGTTAAAAAAATATGTAATGAATATAATATGACCATTTAAAATTGAATAAATAATACAAAACTTGCGGATAACAAAATGTAAAAAAAAGTAACTCAACCCTACTCGTCGACTTCCTATTTCTCAGGCGGCCATTTGCATTATTTCTACGCATAAACGATCAACAAAATGACCTTAATGACTTAGTAGTAAAAAAATCCTGTTGAATAGTAAATCACATATAATTATTTCAATAATCTTTATTAAGTATGTATATTGTATGGCATATATCTATACAACTTGAAACGATAATAGCATCGACAGCCTAGAAGGTGTCGTTGAGATTATCGTAAAAGTGACGTTTGATTATTTGTGAAATTCGAATATTTGTCTCTGACATTTTCAACTAACAGTAGGGTTACGACCGATAATATCGAATAATGTATCGTTCGTTCAATCATCGTTTCGACATGGATTACGATATAACTAAGAGTAGGATTCGACACGACTAATGCCACGATTTATCGAATATCGATTTTAGGAGTAGGCCCCCAGATTACCTTCAAGAAACTCTAAGGTTGCTCTTTTCAAAACTGAATGATATTACGTATAGAACGTCATTGGATATTACAGATTCTTATTTTCAAATTAATTTTACAAATCATTTCAATTACAATATATGGAAAATATCTATGACTAGAATTCTTAATTAAACATAGTAACTTAGAAACACATCGTACTGGAAACCTGTTTTAAAATTATGTTATTTATGTGTATGACACGAAGTTTTATTAAAATTTGCGGAACGGACATTTTTGTTTTGATTTTATATTAAAACATGTTATAGGAACGAAGGTGGTATAGTTCCGAAGTGAAAAAAATCAATACATTTCTTTATTATACAAAATGCCCTTGAGAGTATTTATTTGTTAGAAAACATCCCAAACTAGACTAAATTTAATCGGTTCTTACATGTTGTGATAACAGTGGGAGGATCCTTTGCACAGGATGCCGGCTAGATTATGGGAAATGAAGGGCGCCGTAGATAGTGGAATTACTGGGCAAATGAGACTTAACATTTTACGTCTCAAGGTGACGAGCGCAATTGCCACTCAGAATTTTTGGGTTTTTCAAGAATCCTGAGCGACACTGCATTATAATGGGCAGGGCGTATCAATTACCAACAGTTGAACGTCCAGCTCGTCTCGTCCCTTATTTTCATAAAAAAAAAATATTTTGATAGTCTTAGAACGATATCCACATGAAGGTATTTAAAATGTTTTATCGTTAACAACTAACCCGCTAAAATAAGATATTTATTTAAAAAAGGGGTATTTTAGATATTTTTTTTATCGGTAAGTACCTATATTGAATCGTGTGTTGAGTTTATGATTTCAGTAGATAAAAAGCTCTAGAATACTGATAGACCTTATGGACGACCTGTAAAGCCGAGTGGTTAGCGATCCTACCTACTAAGCTAGTGGTCCCGGGTTCGAATCCCGGTAGGTGCAAGCATTTATATGATGAATATGGATGTTTGTTTCCGAATCATGGATGTTTAAATGTATTTATGTATGTTTATATGAATTTATGTATGTTTAAGTAAGTATATTGTATTAAATATATCATTGTCTTGTAACCCATAACACAGGCTATAGATGCTTAACTTGGGGCAAGAAAATTTGTGTAAAAAGTATGTCAATATTATTATATTATTATTATTACTTAGGTATTTTTTTTTCTTTTCGGTAACTTTGCGAACTCTTATAGAAAACTTAAAAATTCTAGAGCTCGATATAGGTATCTTACGTACCGATAGCACAGTAGACCAGTATGGAAACTAACTAAACTAAACCTACAAACGTTTGAAATGACACACTTGGAATTGGTGTCATATTTGTAATTGACACTCCCAAAAATCTCGAAAATGATACCCATTTTGAATTTATTGTAAAAGTCACATGCACCATTTTGGATCACAAAATGTATGATCAAATATATGTTGTAATGTTCCTCGTTTGCTCACGAGTGAAACAACTAATCTTTACTATGTAGCACTACACCCGGACACGTCCGCACGCGACCAATAGCCGATTAGAACTGGCCGGGGGTGGGACAGACGCCTTAAACTGACGTTTTCAGAAGACTGTAGTGCCATCTGTTAGTGTGCTCGAAAATGAAAGCTTTGGCAGCTGTCACTCGCTTTGAAACCTTTCAACTTTCCTTTATTTGTGTCACTGCCCACTGGTCATAAAATGGAGGCTACGCATGTATGTAGCTCTCGTGTTCCATTTTGCATATTTACACTACTAAATCTATACTTTATGTTCTATGTTGTGACAAAATTAGATAACTAACACTACGCGCAATTTCAACATGGTAAAAAATTGCAATACCTACATTAAAAAGTAGAGTTAACTAGTTAATTGCGTCAGAACATTAAAAATGAATTTTATAATTTCGAGCTTATGTATAGTAATTTTCGGGGACAATCTGCAGATGGCGCCAGCTTTGAAATAGACAGCTCATAATGCGTAGAGAGGGCTCTCTTTTCCCTATATATTATTATACTCTTTGGAACTGGCCTTCCGCTGTACTGTGCATTCGTTATATAGCACTCAACGTCACACGGTTAATGTTACAGTCGATGTCGTGACAGTGACAATGATAGTTAACACATACTCTGTTAAGACTAGATGTCAGTACACTACAGATGTCATGTTCGTTATTGACACTCCCGAAAACCTCGAAAATGATACTAATATTGATTCTATTAAAAAACTCATATCCACCATCTTGTATCTCGAAATATATGTTAATTATTCTTAATTGCAACTCACGAAAACGATTATTGTCATGACTAGACATGTTCGTGGGATCTATGCAGGGAAGAGAAAAACTTTAACTTCCTTGTGCGGTGTTTCCGGGACGATACGACATAGGCACCTTCAAAAAAAGCGCGTACACCTTCCTTAAAGGCCGGCAACGCTCCTTTGATTCCTCTGGTGTTGCAAGAGATTGTGGGCGGCGGTGATCACTGAAAAACAGGTCACCCGTACGCTCGTTTGTCCTCCTATTCCATAAAAAATATATATATATATAATAAGTTATAAGGGACGAGACGAGCAGGACGTTCAGTTTATAGTAATTGATACGCATAATACAATTTCGCGCTGCTCCAGATACTTGAAAAAACCCAAAAGTTCTGAGCGGCGCTTCAATTGCGCTCGTCACCTTGATACAGAAGATCGAAACACAATAATGCTTACACATTACTGCTTCGTCGCAGGAATAGGCGCTGTTGCGGTATCCATAATCTAGTCAGCATTATGTGCAAAGGAGCCTTCCACTGGTAAAACTTACACTTAAAAAAAGAAAGATGTTACAAAATAGTAATGAACTGGAACCCTATAAATAGGAAACGAAATTGAGGCAGGCTTTTATTTAAAACAATAGAACATTAACACACAAAAATCCTCTCTCCGCAACGTCCCATAAGGAACATCATTCCAAAAATACAGTCGAAATGAGAACCTACTCCTTGTTTAAAGTCGGTTAGAAAAATAACAACCAATATTTTCTTAGAGCCTACTAGAGTAACCGGTACCTCCAAAAGCTGTATCAATAACATATTTTCAAATTATAAACCCATTTCTCAGGCAATAATAAACCAACTGAGTTCAGACCACTTTGGCCAGTTAGCCTCTTTTAATATTGAGGTCAATAAATGTTCTAAAATTAAAAAGTTTACGTTTGTTCCTGTGAATAATAGGCGGATGGAGAAATATAGAGGTAATGTGTCAGTTAAACTCTCAAATTTGGATTTATTGAAACATAATATTAATCCTAATGAAATGTATGATATGTTATTTAAAATAATTAAAACAGAGTTTGCTTCTATATTTACTTCAAAGACAGTCAAGTCAGGTGGTCTCTTGTCATTTAATGATTGGGCAACAGCTGGCATTCATAGGAGCTGACAAAGGCTATATGAACTATATAGTGAGAGATCATTATATAATCATGATGCATCTTTTCTCGAGTATGTTAAAAAATACTCATATTATTAAAAGTGTTTGTTCTATTGCAAAGTCTATGCATACTAGACAGATAATTAAAAATGCACCGAATAAAATAAAGATGACTTGGAATGTGATTAACTGGGAATCTGGAAGAGTGAAAGACCGCTACATTGAATACAATTTATCAATAAACAATACTATAATTCAATCTCAGCAGGAAGTTGCTTCTGCTTTTGAGAATATTTTTTCTGACATTCCAGTTTCTATCACAAGCACTCTTGTCTCCTCCACCAGTGTTCCTGAGTCACTTATTCTGGAAAATGTTAAAGAATGCCAACAAACTTTAATTTTTAGGTTTGTTAGAAATAATTAAAACTTTTAAGTCTCTCGACATGAAAAAACTGCTGATATATGGGGCAATTCTGTTAAAATAATAAGTTCAATAATTGATGTCATAGCACCATATCTTGCAATAGTATTTAATAATTGCATTTATCGTGGCGTGTTTCCTGACCTTCTGAAACATAGTAATATTACACCAATATTTAAGTCGGAATGCTCTTCTGACCCAAACAACTATCGTCCTGTGTCAATTTTGCGGACCCTTAGTAAAATTTTTGAAAAAATAATTTTAAGCCAAAGACTTACTTACTTTAACTCTCATAAGTTACTTCATTTGAAACAATTTGGCTTTACTAGGGGACGTTCAACAACGGATGCAGGTGTTGAGCTGATCAAGAATATTTTTGATGCCTGGGAGGAATCGCAGAATGCACTTGGCATCTTCTGTGATTTATCTAAGGCTTTTGATTGTGTTCAACATTCAACGCTGGTCAGGAAGCTATACCACTATGGCATTAAAGGAACTGCGCTCGATCTTCTGACTTCATATCTAAACAATAGAATTCAGAGGGTCGACGTGAATGGCAGGAGATCTCCTGGGACTCCTCTCAGTATGGGGGTACCGCAAGGGTCTATTCTTGGACCGTTCCTCTTCCTTATCTATATAAATGATCTTCCTAATCTATAGAATATAGAGAAAAAACATAAGGTAGTATTGTTTGCGGATGACACTTCACTGATTTTCAAAGTGAAAAGAAACCAAGCTATGTATGACGAAGTGAACGATATTTTATCTGATATTGTGTACTGGTTTAGCGCTAATAACCTATTGTTAAATAGCAAGAAAACTAAATACATTAAATTTACCGTACCAAATGTCAAAAATGTAAATGCATATGTTTTGTTAAACGGAGAGGTGATAGAACCGGTGGAATCTGCTATATTTCTTGTCATAACTCTAGATTCCAAATTACAATGGGGCCCCCATATTGAAGGATTGGCGAACAGACTTAGTTCTGCAGCATACGCGGTTAAAAAGATAAGATAATTAACTGACATAGATACGGCATGACTAGTATACTTTAGCTATTCCCATAGTATTATGTTCTATGGTATATTGCTATGGGGCAACGCTGCCGATACTAATACAATATTTGTGCTGCAGAAGAATTTTATTATGCTATTTATAACCTAGGTCCTAGAGAATAATTGAGAGCAAAATTCAAAGAAATTAACATCTTGACTGATGCTTCTCAATATATTCTTGATAATGTAATGTATGTTCATAGGCACATAAGTGAATTTGCCAGTAACTGTCATAACCATAATGTTAACACCAGGAACAGACATACACTGATGATGCCTACTACTCGGCTAAGTCGAGTTAGTAAGTCTTTTGTAGGGCGATGTTTGTGCTTTTACAACAAGATCCCAGAAAACGTCCAAAACAAAAGTATTACGTTATTCAAAATAATTGTTAAAAAACGTTTGTGTGGTAAAGGTTACTATAACATAAATGACTTTCTTAATGATACCACAGATTGGGAATGGAGCGACCGCCCTCAGGCTATTAAATAATAAGTTTAATTGTAAAATGTTACTTTGTAAATGTTACTTTGTAAATGTTACTTTGTAAATGTTACTTTAATTGTAAAACATATTTTTGATGAAAAAAAAAAGCCCGCTGAGTTTGTTGCGCCCATTCTTCTCAGGTCTGAGGCATTCATTTTGGAATGGGTGGTAGTTTTTTTGACTTACTCAATAAGTGATTTCACATCCTATTTTGAATAAAAATATTTGAATTTGAATTTCAAAAAACATGACAACTTTATTGCTTCAATGGAGTGTACGCACGTGTAGGTAAGTATTTTATCAACAAGGCTTAGTTTCCATACTGGTAGATAAGTCTACTGGTCCGATAGCGTCTTTAGCGGGAGTCGTATTTCGACAGAGGACACGTTTACCTCTCTCTCTCTGCCGTACTTGCATCGTGCATGTAGACTAAAAAAGTGTGAGTGTACTTATGTATGCACGTAAAGATTATACTTCTTTGGCCTAACGAACAAAAATCATTAAAAAGATTTTTTCCTCGTGCTATTCTACGTTTTAAGAAAGAACAATTTTGTAAAAATTTTGCAAAGACGACTTTGACAATTAATTATTAAATAATGAATACGGCTGTATGGGCTTTAACCCTTTGCCTGTCCTAATAATGGACGAAGAGAAAAAAAACGAATGACGCAAACGTCAGAAAATTTTCGGAACCAACTTCACACTGGTACTTTTTTGTTACAGTGATTCGCGCGCATCTTAAAATTGCACTTTCATCATTTTTTAATAACGCGCCTAAAGAAGTATAACTTCAAAAAAATTGGCAGATATTACACTAAGCATATTAAATATTTGGTATATTTAAAATAATTATGTATTTCCGTAAAATACCGCATAATTCAATAAATTAACATACACTTAATGCTTAGTTTTAGCCTTCAGATCATTCAAATGGCAAAACCTAAATACAGTTATACTTAGAATTATGAAGTTTTATTTGTTTAAAAATTAATAATATTTTATTTTTCAAATAATGCTGCTTTGAGTGCATAGAAAATTAAATTACATATTGTACAATGATGTGAATTTTATACAAAAATAATTATCCATTTGGAGCTAGTTAGACTTTAGAAACTACATTCAGAAATTATTTTCACCATGAAAAATTACTGTAGGTAAATTTCAAATTCCTGCTTCAGTACTTAGTAGATACGTACCTAGCTTGTTTAGAAAAAAAAAACTCATATTATGTGCTTGATCGAACAAAATTTTATTTTGAAGTGTTAAAAAATATAAGAATTTTCATAAGAGTCCTTTTAAGGCTTCTGCCATAAAGAAGCCTTCGTTCAAAATATATCATCGTTTAATTAACAGTATCAAACAAACGAAGCCGCAGAAAATTTCCCGGAAAATGTAATGCGACCCTCTCGCCATCTTTACGAGGGAGTAGACAGATGGGAAGGATAAACCATAAAGTGTTGCCATGACTATAAAGCCTACCAATTTGCATCAACAAATAACTATTCTAGTCTAAATGCTTCGTAGGGAAAACGATAAAAATTTGTATTTTTCTTCCATGTATATAAATGTTCTATGGTACCAATGTGAGGCTCTTTTGCACAGGATGACGGCTCGATTATGGGTACCACAACGGCGCCTTTTTCTGCCGTGATGCAGTAATGTGTAAGCATTATTGTGTTTCGGTCTGAAGGGCGCCGTAGCTAGTGAAATTACTGGGCAAACGAGACTTGAAATATTATGTCTAATTGTAGTGCCATCAAGAATTCCTGCGGCAGTGTATTGCAATGGGCAGGGCGTATCAATTACCATCAGCTAAACGTCCTGCACGTCTCATCGATTATTTTCATAAAAAAAATATTTTATGATGAGGCAAACATATTTGATTTGATAATTTAATTAATTAATTTACTAGGCACTCAAATTCAAATTTTCAAATTCAAATATTTTTATTCAAAATATTTTTAGTCAAAAACTACCACCCATTCAAAAGAGACTGCCTCAGACCTGAGAAAAATTGGCGCAAGAAACTCAGTGGGCTTTTTTTTAATATAAAATTTGGATTACAATGTGATATCGTACAATAAACATTTATAATTAAAGAGCCTGAGGGTGTTCGCTGCACATAACATTTACAAATATGAACTTAACATTATTTAAAATTCCAATATGCACACCTATAAGAGAAAAGCACAGCATTGACTAATAATAATTTAAAGTAAGTATTTTATAATTAAGTAGAAATGAAAATAAATCTGAAAATTAATTTAAGTTACTTGGTTCATAGTTAGTTTATAGTATAACTTAAAAGTATGTTACTAGTAGCTGACCCAGCAAACGTTGTTTTGCCATATAAAGTATAATTCACGCGATAGTTTTATAAGTAATAAAATATTGCCTATGTTATAGCCTGTACATCATTTTGTTCTATTGTCAATAGTTTTTGCAGCGCACGCAAAAATAGGTTTTCGATTTTACACCTTGTGTTACAAAATAGCAATTTTATTACGGATCCCTAATATTGAAAAAACAAAAAATAAAGCCTATAGCCTTCCTCGATAAATGGACTACCCAACACTGAAAGAATCATTCAAATCGGACCAGTAGTACCAGAGATTAGCGCGTTCAAACAAACAAACACTTTTTTTTTTTTTTTTTTTTTTTTTTTTTTTTTTTTTTTTTTTTTTTTTTTTTTTTTTTTTTTTTTTTTGAGAGGAGGAAATACTGTTACGTATTTACGTAACGTGACACCCCATACCGACTAAAACCTCCTCTGTGCTGTTAGCAGCCCTGGCTTTCACAGCGAAGTAGGACGTGGGCCGTGGAGGCCGCAAAGACTATGCAACAACAGTCGCGGGGCGTCTCCTAAGGAGACTCGAACCTCAGACCGGCTGTGTGCTTGTGGGAAGGAGAGAGAATGAAAATGAAGATGAAATGAAGATGAAAGATGAAAAGGTGATAAGAGCACACTCGCCGGCGAGTGTGGTGATGTTTTGTGTAATGTATGTAAGTGTGTATGTATGTGTTTATGATTGCATGTATGTATGTTTGTATGTGTGTACGTAGTGTTAATGTTTGTGTGCATGTATGTTTGTGTTTGTGTCTGTTTGTGGAGTGTGTTTGTGATTGTGTAAGTCGTGTATGTCAGTCCGTCAGTCAGTCCGTGTGTGAGTGAGTGTAGTGAAGCGATTACAGGACGAGGACTAACGTCTCGTCGGGTATCAAAACAATGTGTGGTGAATCTAGGGTGCGGGCCGCTGGCCATCGTCAGAGTGACGAGTGCCAGTGGTTTGCGGTGGTTGACCGCGCCTACGCCTGCGAAGGCGGTGTGTGCGTGTCTGTGTCGGTGTTTGTGTGGGTGTCGCGTTCGCGATGGTGATGTCGTCATCCGGGTCTACCGTTACGTGTCTGGGACGTCTTATTGGGTTGAGACTATGGTGAAGGGGAGTGTACCCGCATGCCTTCCTAACCAAGATGTTGGGATGGTTAGGCGCCTTGTCAAAGAAGCGTCGCGAGATCTCTTTGAAGTGTTGAGCTATTGTCGGAAGCTCTAGGTCGCGGTGAAGGTCAACGTTTCGGATGAACCACGGGGCTCCGGTTGCCATGCGCGTGAATTTATTTTGAACTACTTGCAAACGGCGTAAGTAGCTCGGTCGGGTGTGCGCGAAAACGACGCTTGCGTATGACAGTATGGGCCGTACGATGGTTTTGTACATCGTCACTTTGTGTTTGAGCGGAAGTTTGCTTCGCCCACACACAAGTGGATAAAGGCGACTGAGGACAAATCGGGCTCTATTGCATACCGTATCAATATGTTTCTTGAAGTTCATATTGCTGTTGAACGTGACTCCTAAGTATTTGTAATCCTTCACCCACGGTATGGGTGTTTCATACAGTTTAATAACGTCAGTCGGTTGTTTTTTAGCGCGGATGCTATTCGCGTTACCGAAGAGTACCGCTGCACTCTTGGTGGGGTTCACTTCAATCCGCCATTTTCTGAACCAGTTGCCTAGTTCATCGACGGCGGCTTGAAGCACTTTAATGTTCTTGCTCAAGGTTGAGCGGTTGGAGCCGAAGTAGAGTGCCGTGTCGTCAGCGTACTGAGCGAGCTGGACACTCGGAAACTTGGGAATGTCGCTCGTGAAGAGCGAGAAAAGAGTGGGAGAGAGGACCGAACCCTGTGGCACGCCAGACCTGATGGGTCTGGGTGAGGATAGGGTGCCCTCTACTCGATATCGGAAGGAGCGATCGGTAAGGTAGGCTCGAATGATGCGCACGAGCCTGTCTGGCACTCCCAGTTGATACAGCTTGAATACTAAGCCGTTGTGCCATACCTTGTCGAAGGCCTTCGCGACATCGAAAAACACGGCTGCCGTGGTAGCGTGAAATTGACGCCGTATGAGAATGTACTCGGTGAGTCGGTGAGCCTGCTGGGGACACGAGTGAGCGGTTCTGAATCCGAACTGTATGTCGGGTATCAGGTTAAGCTCCGCGATGTAATGATTAAGACGCGCGAGAATTAATCTTTCGTAAAGTTTCCCGATCGAGTTAATTAAGCTAATAGGCCTATAGCTACTCGGATTAGCTTTAGGTTTATTGGGTTTTGGGATACCGATAACAATGGAATCCTTCCATTGTTCGGGGAACGCGCTGTTAGACAATAGAATATTAAAATTTTTTTTTTTTTTTTTTTTTTTTTTTTTTTTTTTTTTTTTTTTTTTTTTTTTTTTTTTTTTTTTTTTTTTTTTTTTTTTTTTTTTTTTTTTTTTTTTTTCTTTTTCGACCGTTGACAGTTGTAGTGACAACACGCGGTCCGTATTTTTATAAAGTTTATAATAATTAGTAGTGGAAAATTTTCACCGTAAAAGTGTAAAGTTAGAAAAATAAGACATAAAAATCAAACAGTACAGTGTTCTCTTAATGAATTTGTGATATTGAACTAGATAATTTATGATTTACCTTGACGCTAACAAACAGCTGATTTGTGCGCAGCCATATTAAACAGCTGATTCAAGTTTCATAATTCATACCTCTGACTTGAAGTGTGTGTATTTTGGTTTACCTCAAACAAAGCACACCTAATTGTGAGTATCTTATAATTAGTCATATCAATTTCTATACATATTATTCTCCAATACTATGACAAATAAGTGTAATTCGTGTGGAAAGTTTGTGTCGTCAATGGATGGCATAAAATGTAACAAGTGCAATGTCGTTTTACATAAATTATGCAGCAGCCCTGATGCACGTAATAATCCTAAGTGGATGTGCAAAGCATGCAAATCCAAACACGCAAAATCCTCCCCTGCCAAAGATAAGCCGGCGCAAACGCATGATGATAAAACAATATATCAGAACGTTGAACAACAGCCGGAACATTCTCTTGTGCACGAAATGAAGATGCTTCGATCCGAACTTTCTAGTTTTCGATTAGAAATGTCCCGCCTGTCAACCCTTGTATCAACCTTGAGCACACGGTTGGATAGCGTAGAGGAGCGAGTGTCACAGCTGGAAGACGCTTCGTGTTCAATACAGGCGGCTAACGAGCAAGTCTTGCAAGATAGAAAAAGCATCGAGGTTTTGCAACAACAAATAAATGTATGCGACCAGGAGAATCTTTTAAATGACGTTGAGATCACCGGTGTAAACGAAAGCAGTGCAGAAAACTTGTTACACGTGACTATTACACTCGCTCAGAAGGTCGGAATTACTATAGACGAACGCGATATCGTGAACGTCTATCGTCGAGGAGCGCGACGCCTGACTGAGTCAACCACTGGCGAACATACCCGAGCGCGGCCGATCGTAGTGCGTCTCACTCGCAGACATCTACGAGACGAACTACTGCATGCTGCTCGGGTGCGACGCGGTGCGGACACCAGTGGTACCGGAGTGGGAGGGGAGTCACGGCGTTTCTACATAAATGAACACCTGTCACACATGAACCGAAATCTTTTTTATTTAGCGCGGGAAAAGCTTGGAAGAAATAAAAACTGGCGTTTCATATGGACCCGGGGAGGACGAATATATGCTAGGCGCGAAAATGGTAATAAAGTATTAAACATTCGTTGTGAAAACGATATCGATAAGGTTTTTTGTATGTAAACAATTTAAAACTTGTTACTGATCTCTGTAATATAGCCTTTTCTTGTCTAGCTAATGTTACTATATTATTACCTCATCATTTAGTAGATTTTAACTATTTTTTGTGTATTAGTCGAGTATGTTTATTATTAATGTTATTCTTTAAATATTATTATTGTATACCATTGGATCTATGTAATATAGCCCCTTCGAGTCTCGCTAATGTAACCATATTATTACGTATTAGTAGGATTACCCATCATATAGTAGATATTAACTGTTTTCTGTGTATTAGTCAATTAAGTTTATTTTTAATTTTATTAATTAAATATTATTATTGGAAACCATTCTATATTAATCGGCTTGTTGACAGTACTACCAGGCAAATACTTTATTGCATTAAATTGGGTCCTTTTCTCAATGATAACATAAATGATGATTTCTAGAAAAAAATATCTTATAGTTGGTTTCATAAATATATGTTCTCTTGGCACTGGACACGAAGAACTTCATGTTGCTGTTAATCGTCATGATATTGATGTATTAGGACTAAATGAAACGTGGCTTAAAGACGGAGAAGAGGGTCGCGCGCCTATTTTTTCGAATTATCGGCTGGCCCATATTCCACGTTCTCAGCATATCCGCAGCCGCGGAGGTGGAGTCGGGTTCTATATAAAAAATAATCTTAAGACTAGAGTATTAAAACATCCCAGCTGCAATGATATCGAACAAATGTGGATAAGCTTAAGCATTGGCGGAAAAAAGCTTGTAATTGGCACTGGCTATCGTCCACCATGGCAGAACACTGATGTTTTTATTGGAGCGTTGCATGAGTCACTTATTAGTTTCTCTTGGGCTGACAACATAATCCTAGTAGGAGATTTTAATATCAACATCTTAGACCAAAATTCTTCAGGATACAAGAAGCTGATGGACTTTTTAGTCATCACGAATCTGTCACAACATGTAAACAAGCCGACACACTTTTCACTCCATGGGGAAACCTTATTGGATTTATTCTGCACCAATATGTCATTAAGGCGTGTTTCAGTGGAACACATTAGTGACCTAAGCGATCACTCTTTTATTTCGTGCGAAGTTAATGTAGCGAAGGAAAGGATCATTCCTAAACACATAATTTATAGACCTATCAAAGACATTGATCCAATCCTATTCGGTGACTTTATATCTCAAATTGACTGGGCGTCTTTTTCAGATGTTGAAAACTTAGACAGCTATGTTTCCAATTTTAATAACATCTTGCTTTCTATATTTGATATACTTGCTCCAGTAAAAATCATTAAAGTAAAAAATCATGACTATCCGTGGATCACGTTCAATATAAAGCAAATGATGAAACGTAGGGATGAAGCTTACCTAAGATCTAAAATATCAAAGAACAATGCACATATAATATACTATAAGGAATTAAAAAAAATTGTTTTTGATGCCATTGATCGTGAAAAAAAATCCTATTTCAGTACCTACGTTAATTCAAATAAGAACAACCCGCGCACTCTATGGAAGACAATTAAAAAAAATATTAACATACACAGCAAAGGGGAATATGTACTTCCAGAACACCTGTGTATGGCGGATGAAATTAACAATCATTTCCTGGATGTGCCTGGAAATAAAATTGCGCCTGCTTCTGAAATTGATTATTACCTAAATCATAAGAGAGGGGATTTCACGTTCTCCATTACAACTGTGTTAGAAACTGATATTCTTAAACATCTTCGAAGTTTACATTCAAATGCATTGGGGTGTGATGGAATTTCATTAGACATGTTAAAGTTATCTCTACCATACACAAGTAAGATTATTACAGCTATAATCAATCTCTCCATTGCATCTTCAACTTTTCCATCTGCTTGGCGTAAATCCCTTCTAACTCCGCTGCCAAAAATTACAAATCCTTCTTCCTTTAAGGACCTCAGGCCAATTAGTATTTTGCCATGTATGTCGAAAGTTCTAGAAAAAGTAATCTATGAACAGCTCAGAGGATTCTTAGAAAAAAATGACCTACTTCCACAGTTACAATCTGGCTTTAGAAAACATAGGAGCACGACTACTGCATTATTAGATGTGGTTGATAATGTTCTTGAAGCCCAGGACAGAGGAGAGTGTACCATTTTGATTTTATTAGACTTTTCCCGGGCTTTCGACTCAATTAACCACGAACTACTTTTAGCGAAACTCTCTTTTTACGGTTTCAAATCTGAGACTATTTGCTGGTTTAAAACCTTTATTTGTAATCGTTCACAAGTCGTCAACATTAGGTGTGAAAATGGTCTTAGCACTTGTATCTCTCGTTGCGCCCATGTTTGTAGAGGAGTTCCTCAAGGCTCAATTTTAGGGCCACTTCTGTTTATACTTTACACAGCGGATATCGCTAACTGTATAAAGAATTGCAAATACCATATCTATGCTGATGATATACAGTTGTATATATCTTTTAAAGTAGGAGATTTGAATTCTGCTCTTGCGAAATTACAGGAAGACCTAAATCGCATTTCTATATGGTCAAAAAATAACTGCCTTGAGTTAAACGCGAAAAAAACAAAATATATGATATTAGGAAGTAACCATCAAGTCAACACAACATCAGACCATAAACCCAAAATTTTTATAAATGGAGAACAAATAGACAGAGTCTCTGAAGCGCGCAACCTGGGAGTTGTATTTGACGAATCCTTGCGATTTCAAAATCACATTCTTGGTGTCGCGAAAAATTGTTTTTATAGGTTAAAGTTACTTTATCGCATCAGAAATTCGCTAAGCGTTTGGGTTCGCAAAGAGTTATGTGAATCACTTATTCTCTCTAAATTTAACTACGCTAATACAGTGATTGGGCCTAGGTTGTTGGTGGCTTCAAAAAAACTTATACAAAGGGTACAAAATGCTTGCACAAGATTTTGTTATGATATTCCTTACCGTGCACACGTAACACCCTTTTTGAACACCAACAACATAATGAAGATGGAATTACGTAGGCAATTTCAGTTTGCCTCGTTACTTTTTAGCGTGGTTAAGTACAGAATACCATTTTACCTATATAAAAGGCTTAGGTGGTTATCGGACTCAAATGAGAGTTATCAGACGCGTCACGGCAAGATTCTCCTTGAAGTGCCTCTACACGGTACCGCAGCATTTAGGGGTAGCTTTAAATACAGTGCCTCCAAATGCTGGAATGATTTGCCGCCACCTATTAAAGATCAAAAAAATTTGTTCTCCTTTAAAAACAAACTGAAATCTTTTCTATTAGAAAAACAAAAATGTTCAGAGGCATAAAATCAAAAATAAACAGCATGAATAAATAAAATAAAAAATCAAAATATGTCTTATTTAATAAAATTAAAATAAAAATATTTTTAAACTCGATTTCCAATACAATCTTTTAGTTTCTTTTATTTTATTTTTTTACTATTTTTGGATGGTCACTTTTAAGACCTATAACAAAAGGAACCGTGTTGTCTACAGCTACTGTCAACGAGTCGACTTGGTAGGTACCTACTGAAAATCAGTACTGGAAATCATTTCCAAAAATACTGAGTGGGTGTCCTTTTCATGACCCAGTATTTTTTTTTTTTTTTATTTGTTAATATAACTATGTATATATGTTTTGTGATGTCATGAATAAATGCATACTTTACTTTACTTTACTTTACTTTACTTTAAAAATGGTAACCAATAAAGAAATAAGGGTCGAGGGTAGGATTTTAAGAACCCTATTGTTTATAGTGTCGGGCCCCGGGGCCTTCTTGGAGTGAAGCTCCTTAATGATTAGTTTCACCTCTTCGTAAGAGGTGGGTTTTATTACGTCGCCTGAAGGGCTCAGAGCGGAGCGACGTTCAACTTCACGATCAACTTCGTCAACGTGTGTCGGGTCGGCTGCTGCATTTGGAGAGCACTGACTCTCGAGACTATCGGCGAGGCATTCAGCCTTCTCATCGTCATCGAGCGCCGGCTGCAGTCCCGGTCTGTCCAAAGGAGGCATGACAGTGGGCGGCTCCTGTTTGAACGCGCGAGGCAGCTTCCAGAAAGCCACATGTGATGGCTTAAGGTTGCCGAGCAAGCGGTCCCAACGTTCGCCGCGGAGTTCCGCGATACGTTCCCGTACCACCCGCTGTAGGTAGCGGAGGTGGCGCCTATTCTCGACCGACGGATACCTGTCGTAGAGTCTAGTGGCTCTGTGCTTCTGTGTGAGTAAGTTCCTGACCTCTGGAGGCAGGTTTAGGCGATGCGGTTGCATCGTCGGAACCTGCCTGGAGCAGGCCTTGATCCTACTCTGTATGTGTGACGTCACATGAGAGATAGCACTGTGAGCCGTGTCGACCGAGTCGATGACGTCCGGTATACGGTCAAGGTCGTCGGACTTGATAGACTCGAGATCCTTTTCCAGCCGTTGCCAGTCGATCACTGTTTTCGTCGGTGGTTGAAAGTTAACCGGTGGGCCTAGATTTAGGACGACGGGCCGGTGGTCTGACTCTAATTCGTGAAGAACCTCGATTGAATTTACATTGAGCGTTACGTTTTTAAGTAACGCAACGTCTAGAATGTCGGGTCGGTGCGCGACGTTATCCGGATAACGTGTTGGTTCGTCGGGTGCTATTACTGAAAAGTTCCGCGTGTCTGTGAGAGAGTCTAATAAAATTCCGTTTCTATTTGTGGCTCTACTGTTCCAGCTGGAGTGTTTGGCGTTAAGATCGCCGCCCACTATGACTGCGGCCCCGTGGCCGAGTAATGCTTCTATATCTGTGTCTAATATTTGTTTGTTCGGCGGAAGATAAGCTGAAATAACAGTGATCGGCTGGTGATTCGCCATACTGACCCGGATGGCAGAGGCCTCGATGTTAGTGAGGACCGGAGGATCTATAGGTATACAGTGTAGAGACCTTTTAAAATAAATGAGGGTGCCGCCCATACGGGTGGTGCGATCATTCCTAACTAAGTTATAATTAGCGATACGCGGATCGCGTATACGTGGTTTTAAAAATGTCTCTTGCACTAAGAATAGGTCTAATTGATGTTCGTGAGCGAACTCCTTCACCAAGTCTAGTTGAGGCTTAAGGCCTTGGGCGTTAAAATACGCTATACGGAGCGTATGTGGTTTGACCCGTCCGCTTACGTTATTAGGCATCGCGAATGTTGTTTTTATACTTTAGCCCTATTTCGGTGAGGGCACGGAATATTTTGCCGTTGTCTGCCATAACTTGCAGGAGCGACGGCGGGTCTTCCCGGACAGCATCGAGCCTGCTGGCCAGGGCTGTTATTTCGTCAATGTCGAACATCTCTGACAGTTCGAACATGAAAGCAAAGGTGCTGCCGCCTTTGCTACCTGTTGCCGCGGACGCGGGCGCCGGGGGCCTCGGTCGCGGGACCGACGCCGCCGGGCGGGACGCTAGCGGAGGCCGGAGGGGCGCGGGGGCCGCGAGAGTGGCCTCTGTGGCAGCGTTGGCAGCCGGAGGAGACCTCGCCCAGGCGTTTACTTTCGGAGGCGGCGCAGGTTTGAAGGTTGGAGTGAACTCCACCTTCTCTGCTCTGCCTTGCGGCTGGCGGCGCCCTGGGTGACGCTTGTGTTTGGGTGCCTTGGGACACCCGCGATAGCTCGCGGGGTGCCCCTTCTCCCCGCACAAGACGCAGGCCGGGGGCTCCGCGCATTGCGCTGGTCGAGGGCACTCTGGCGTGCCGTGTTTCCCGAGGCACTTCACACACCTCGGGGTGTGTTCGCAATTTCGTGCCGAGTGCCCGTATAATTGGCATCTGTGGCACTGACCGGGCCCCCCGCGGTTGCGAGGAGCTTCGGTACGGATGCCCTGAAGGGAACAGACCGATTTTATATTGAAGATATCCTTTCCCTCTTGCGTGAGGTCGAGGACTACGAGAACCATGTTAAATGGTTGTTTATTGATGGTTCCGCGCATACGGTGCACCTCGTGTGCAGGGTAACCCTGTTCTTTGAGGTCCGACAGAATGTCGGCCTCGTCTAGCTCTTTGGGGACGTTTCTAATAACGACCCTCAGACGCTTCTCCTCAGGCAGGGCGTACGTGTGGAAACCCACACTCAGCTCTCTAAGAAGAGATGTCAGGGCGCGGTGGTCCGCTACCTCTCTGGTCTCTAGTTTGATTAGAGATTGGTACGCCCTCGCCTGGAAGGAGAGCGTCTTCGGGATCCTGTTTTTGACGGTTAACCATCGGCCTCGGTCCCCTATAAAAATAGGAGGCGGGCGCTTGGTCGGAGGCGGTACGCGGGCTTTAGCGGGCGCGGGCGCGGACGCGGGAGCGGAGCCAGTCGTGGCCGCGGCTTTCTTCGCGGGTGTACTATCCAGAGAAGGCGATTCACGACCGCGCTTCTTCTTGCGACTGACGGTGATGAAGCCGTCAGCATCCGACGCGACACTCTCCGCTCTCGACGGTAGAGCGGTTTCCGGCCGGGCCGGTGAAGCACTGGAAGCCTGAGGGGCTACCGTGCGGTCAGGACTGACCGCGGGGACCTTAGGGGTCGCCTGCGAGTCAAAGTACGCCTGAAGGACAGGCGGACGGGCTGATCGGGTGATCACTTTCCTAAACAAACACTGCAGCTTTATAATATTAGTATAGATTATATTTTTAAGTGAGCTATGAGAGTCATTGAATATATCTACATTTGGATGTTTTCTAACACGCATGTTATATTTTCACCAGCTTTGATAATGGGGGAGTTCAGTCCTAAATGTGATTTTATAAGAGGTCTGCTAAATGTATTGTGAATAATTTTACGCGGATACCGCGAAGGTACGGTGAAAGATATTTTATCGAGTAGCTCCGTATTATTGACATAATTGTTAACTATTTTCGATATAAATAAGATCATTTTATTCGTGTTTAGAGATTTCATCTTAAAGAAAGAAAGGCGCTGTGTGTAAGGACATCTGTGGGTAATTCCATGTGATGATATGTGTGAGTATTTCATACATATCCAAAAATTACTTTATTTATTAAGAAATAATATAAAACAATTTGTTATGTTTTTTTAAAGTGATAATCCTCATTTCTAGGATTAATTCACAAATAAAATTTGAAACACAAAATTTTATGAACGATGCGGAACTCGAACCTACGACCTCTGGCGTTCCGTGCCAGTGCTCTAACCAACTGAGCTAACCGTTCGTAAATCTTGTATGCTTTGTTCAACTCTCAGATTGTGGCTTCATCTACAGGATCTACTTTACAGTTGATAACCTGCTCAACACCAATATTTGCATATTAGGAAATTGACTTAAGATGTAGCTCTTGTATATCTAAACAAGTAAGAAATAATATGTTTGATCTTCATGTTATATGTAAGATGAAACTGACTGAAAATAGAAGAAGCGGGTTAGGAAAATTTCACAGAAATTTATTTACAATAAAAAGTTATTAGTTCCGCATACAAATCACAATTAAAATAATACAATGTAAAACTGTTTCAGAGGTCAGTTCCGAGTGAATAGAAAATAATCTAGAAAGCAGTCTGGTTTTATTTATAAGAACAAAATAACTTAATTTCAAGATAATCCCTGTTTTATAATACAGTCAAAAGTTATTTGTACATACTTCTAGAATACGATAATAGTTTAAAAAACAAAAAATACACGCTTTTTGTATCGCTTATAATTTTTGAGAAGTATAATGATGCGTATCGCAACCTAATGAGATTGTCTAGGTACTGTAGTGCTTCCATCATGTTTGAAGACGACGGCATCAAAGATTTCTTCGCAATTATTAGATTACAGATAGCATCCTTTTGGTCGCGTATACACTCCTCTAGCAACAAAATTATTTCTACTTTGTCTGAGTACTTGAACAATCCCATTTTTAAATATTCGTTAAATGTACATCTTAGTAACAACCATAAATAGCTGTAGATATCGAATGTTTTTTTATTCAATTTCAAATTTATATCTTAATATTCATAAATAATTGGAATTCTTAATAATTTTGACTGATTGTAATTATGACTTTGTAAAATTGTCCAATATGGATGTGTGTCTGAAATAAACATTTATTATACAGTATAAAATATATTTATTCAAACAAAACAAATCTTATAACTATATTTACAATACTATGACTACATAAAATTAAAACTATCATTACGTGGAAGCGTACCTAAAATACTGGCAGCATTCCCGCGTTGGAAAGCTACGCTGATCTGTTGACCGAGATAGCTGCCAGCGCTTGGGTTTCCAGTAGCCTTATTGAGGCGAGAAGATAGTATTTTGAACATTCTCTGCGCCTCTGGGCCCCACGCGCCAAGTGTCTCGACACCAAACGGCACAAAGATGTATGACTCACTGAGACCAACATATTTGCGACGCTTGCCGTCTTCAGCAGTCGAAGCAGCAGCCCCAGCACCAACTGACGTAACTTGGACATGAGAAGGAGCCAGAGTGTCGACGGAAGTGGCGTCCCACACCAGCGCCCTTCCCCGTGCCCAAGCCACCAGCGTCATTCCATCAGGACGCTTGCCATCGCGGCGGGTAAGACTATTTGGCTCTAAAACAGCTGGTATATTTAGGTATTTATTATTATTATTATTACTACATGACAGAATCGACTTTTAGGAGTACGATGGCATACCTACCTAACTCTATTTTGACCAAAGTGTGTTTTGAATCCATCTGCTTACCTACGTCCAATTATTACAGAGCGCTGATTAAATAGATTGCAATCATAATGAATCATTACGTTGATATAACCGGTTAATTTATAAACAGACTCGTAGAACATGAGAATATTAGCTGATTCAACGATGGCGGTCACGTACGAGGTACTTGGGCGGCGGACTGTACGCGCCAACAGACAAAAACGTTCATGTTGATATTGGATAGTGTTGTGTTCGCCGCGATGCCTCTAGAAGCCGGCCTTACAAGGTCACGTCGCGTCATAGACTAACTTCTTGTTTTACGACGCAGATATGCAATCGCTTTCTGCCTACATTTGATATTCGATCTACATCATGCTATGCTAATAATTATGTTATCTATCCCCAAACTAGCATGGTATACCTACATTGATATATCTGATATAATATTCTAGGATTTTTATTTCTACTCCGAGTATAACATAATCACCATAATAGTCACATAATCCACACTTCACATTATTTAATAGTAGATAAATACCTTTATTGTGGATATACCTTACAATGGACGAGTTTGGTCTAATTAATAATAATAACATTGACACACTCCTATACAAATTATCCTGCCCCAAACAAGGCATAAGCCTGTACTATGAGTACAAGTCAATGATATATTTAATACAATA
Organism: Leptidea sinapis; assembly: GCF_905404315.1. Lineage (NCBI taxonomy): Eukaryota > Metazoa > Arthropoda > Insecta > Lepidoptera > Pieridae > Leptidea > Leptidea sinapis. Next base: position 11,556,247 of record NC_066280.1, on the reverse strand, counting down.
TACTTACTTAAACATATATAAATATAAGTAAAATTCAAAACTCGGAAACAAACATTCATATTCATCATATAAATGATTGCACCTACCGGCATTCGAACCCGGGACCTCTAGCTCAATAGGAATCACTAACCACTAATTCAATTAGAGCATTTAACCAAACCATTATATCCACATTTTGAACTTATATTTTTTAAATGAATAACTTTATGTAGTACCTGATTTTCGTATAAAAAAAGATAAAACATAAATAAATCGGCCACTCGAGGCAACCTCAATTAAAATACTTGATCTGATGGTTAATTAATGAAACAAGATTAAAATTTAGAAGCTTCGCTTATTTTGTTTAACATTTTTAATTTTATTGAGTCTAACAAGTTATTTCGTTCATTAGCTGTCAAGAAAATATTAAATATTATAAAAATATATTTCTTCAGGTAGAAGTTAGTCGTTTACCATTTAGGATATGATTTTTCAAAGAAGGTGAAATCACTGTAATAATCTGCGGGTTATCATTTGACCTTTTCGTAATCAACGTTCATTCAAGATATTATTTCAAACTCCATTATATAAGAAATTTATCACATTGGAGAAATTTTGGTTATCTATTAATTTTGTTACATTGAAAGGGTAATTGTTTCGGAAGATTTCATCTGGTTTAAAACATAATTTTAAGCTGATTAATTTGTGCGGTAATTGCACGGTATTGATCCCTTTGTGATACAAATCATGTCACATTTAACTATGTAGGTTACTTCTTTGGCTAATTTACATTGTTTTTGATATGAAATCGTAAGGTGTGAGAATCATTTCTTAAAAAGTTTATAATTATACATCTAATTAATTTTATTCTCAGATAAAATTATATAGATACCACTTAACTGCTCTACTTAATGTCATGAATTAGATTCAAAAACCGTACAAAATGGCTTCCAAACAACTTCCGAATATCAAATCAACCTTATGGTGGACCTTGGACCCTGGGTATAAGATTCAACTCTGGGTATAAGACATCAAATTCATTCCATGTCCAGATTTTCCGATAGCTAAGTAAAAAGTTAACATTGCATCAGCTCACTGGTAAAAAATGATATGACAAGTTAATATAAGTATTAACTTCCGAATATCAAATCAACCTTATGGCGGACCTTGGATCCGGGGTATAATATATCAACCATGGGTATAAGATATCATGTTCATTCCATATCCAGATTTTGCGATAGCTAAGTAAAAAGTTAACATTGCATCAGCACACTGTTAAAAATGTGACGTGATAAGTTAATATACTATACATATATACTTCCGAATATCAAATCAACCTTATGGCGGACCTTGGATCCTGGGTATAAGATTCAACCCTGGGTATAAATTATCATATTAATTCCATATCCAGATTTTGCGATAGCTAAGTAAAAAGTTAATGTTACATCAACTCGCTGTTAAAATCAGTAAACTATTAGTTGGTACTGATTGTAATTGAACAACCTGACGCATCTGTACAATTACACTCTAATTACGTAGTTACGGACGGTGCACCGATGCGCTGGCCGGCTCCCCCCACCACTTCTATAAAGCCTACGCTATCCGCTCCGACGCCAGTTTTTTTAACATATCAGTGAGAGACGCACGTACATATACAAAATGTCACCGCGATTGTTCGCGATATTTGCGCTGTTCGCTGTCGCCGCTGCTTTCCCCTCCAGCGATAAACCCGCCGTCCCGAACCCGATAACTACAATCAGCGAATCAGAGCTCGAAGACGATTCACCATGGTTCTCCTTCCCCAAGTTCCCCTTCATGAACTTCTTCGCGCCGATCTGGAACCTGTTCCCGCAGATCACTGAATTCGGACCGAAAATTGAAGTCGACGATAACATCTTCAAGGTTATCGTCAACACGGAGAGCTACAAGCTTGATGACCTGAAAGTTGAACTGAAGAGCGGATTCGTCTTCATCCAAGGTACACATGAGGCGAAGAAAGCCGAGCACGACATTTTCGCCAGCCAGTTCTTCTATACATACACACTGCCCGTTAACGCGAGCATTGCTGATGTCACCGCTAAGTTGTACACCGATAATGTTCTAGAAATCTCTGTTCCGTTGAACGGTAATGAAGGTGAGAAGGCCGAGAAACGCATAGTTCCGATTGTTGAGACAGGTGTGGCATATAAGACCGATAAAACAGACTCGACGAATCCGCCCGCTATTGAAACTGATGAAAGAAAAGAGCCAACCACTCCACCAGCCGAAGGAACAAATACAATCCCTGAAGCTAACGAAGCAGACAATAGTGCAGCGAATGAAGTTCAGCCCTGAGTGATATAGGTTATTAGATCAGTATTTTAATAAATATTTTTTTATAAGGAGTGTTTTATTGGTCAATGATTTCAGCAAAACATTAGAACACGCAAGCGAACAGTTAATATGAACGTTTGCATAACAAATAGATTGGTAAATAGTTTGTAATGTGCTTTGTAAATATATAAATGTATGAATAGTATTAGCATTACGCTTAATGGATCGACTGTATTGAAATAAAATATTGAAGATATGTCGTGACTATTCATTTGTTATTTTAATACCTACTTGGTGTTTACACAGTCCGTAAAGTAAGACTTAAGAGCTCAGCAAATACACAATATATTATATATTGTTATGTACATACTTGAAGTCTTATTTATATGAACACAAAGTTTTAAATTGATTGACAATATTTAAGTGTGGATGTCGTCATTGTTTATAGCCAGACAAATTTTATAGAAGCAAATGGAAACAGGAAAATTTGTGTCTGTAATCTTTACTAAACAGTGTAAATCTATACCTTGTATATGCACAATTCGTATTTGAAAACTGATACAGTAAATGTGGGTTATTATGATAAGCAAATAATGAAAGGGGATATTATTACAGAAACAGGTATTCATTCCACCTTCGCACGACACGCCACAAGCTAGGATATCATCCCCACCATCTGGATGTGTGGCGGTCCTCCACAGTGCGGTTTTCAAGGTGCTTTCTTCCACGTACTACAAAACTGTGGAATGAGCTTCCTTGTGCGGTGTTTCAAAAAAAGTGCGTACACCTTCCTTAAAGGCCGGCAACGCTCCTGTGATTCCTCTAGTGTTGCGGGAGATTGAGGGCGGTGGTAATCACTTAACAACAGGGGACCCGTACGCTCGTTTGTCCTCCTATTCCATAAAAAAAAAGGTATACATCATCAACAAAGAGAGGTTTTCTGCAAATATATAAATATTTATTATTAATATACATATATTTGAATAAACCAGTGAGAGGCCTTATGCACAGGAAGCCGGCTAGAGTATGGGTACCACAACGGCGCCTATTTGTGCTGTGAAGCAGTAATGTGTAAACATTACTGTGTTTCGGTCTGAAGGGCGCTGTAGCTAGTGAAATTACTGGGCAAATGTGACTTAACATCTAATGTCTCAAGGTGACGAGCGCAATTTTAGTGACGCTCAAAATTTTTGGGTTTTTTAAGAATCCTGAGCGACACTGAATTGTACTGGGTGGGGCGTATCAATTACCATCAGCTGAGCGTCCTGCTCGTCTCGTCGCTAATTTTCATAAAAAAATGACCATTATTATTATGTAAACTCTTCCGAAATAGTTTTGTGTTTATCTGGAAGAATTTTCAAAATATTTCATTAAAAATTGCCTAATTGGTACATCAAGTTAATGTTTATAAATTGTAGTAATCCATAACGAGTTTGATCATAATGCTGGCTTAAGACCGAACTTTCATACTAGAGATAAGCAATAAATCATATTTTATTAGGGTTCCGTAGACAAATGGCAAAAAACGGAAGCCTGATAGATTCGTCATGTCTGTATGTCTGTCCGTGTATGTCACAGCCACTTTTTTCCAAAACTATAAGAGCTATGCTGTTGAAACTTGGTAAATAGATGTAGTCTGTGAACCACATAAGATACACAAATATATAAAAAAAATCAATAAATTTTTGGGGTTCTCCATACTTAGAACAGAAACACCCATACGTGTGGGGAGGTTTCTAATACCATTTTTTTCTAAACTAAATAGTTTGCGCGAGAGACACTTCCAAAGTGGTAAAATGTGTGTCCTGCCCTGTAACTACTAAAACAAGAGAATGATAAAAACTAAAGAAATTATAATAGGATGTACATTACCATACAAACTTCCAGCGAAAATTGTTTTGAACGAGTTCTAGTAAGTAGTTTTTTTAATACGTCATAAATCGTAAACCTACAAGAACTTTTATATGATGTTACTTGCTGCTACGGAACTCTTCATGGGTGAGTCCGACTCGCCCTTGGCCGCTTTTTTTTATTAAAACTTCCTTTGTCTATTTACAGCATTATCCTTATTGTATGTCTTAATATAAAATAGCATATTTCCTCTTGTACAACTTCTCAAGCATACAAAATCCAATTCAGTTTTGTAGTTTAAGTGTCTGCTTATTCATTATCAAATATGAATTTAATTATAGTCTGTCTGTCCTTAACTGATAAACTGAAAAGCTACCATACCAGTTTTGATGCGGTATCCATCATACAGCATGCGGCATGACGTTCGGTATTCTACTATGGGGTCATGCTGCTGACATTGATATAGTGCTTGGTTATAGACAGTCTCTCAAAGAAACATTTAAAGAAATAAATATTATCAAAAATCAAAATAAAAATCAAAAATTATGACTGTTCATTGTCAGTAAATTTATGAAAATTTAATATACGTTCACAAAAATCGTCACCTTTTTGCTCTTAATAGTGATTTTCATTATTATAACACTAGAAATAAGTGATTGCTTGTAAATAATTCTAGTAGGCTTCATAAGATACATAATAGCTTTAAGGGTAAATGTATACACTTCTATAATAAAGTCCCAGCCACTGTTCAGGCATTTTTATAAAACAAATGGCTCTGTCGTAAATCCTATTACTCCACTGCTGAATATCTTAATGATCGGACAGCCTGGGACTAGATTGTGATTATTTTATAGCGAAAGAAATTACTGTACAATCTTATAAATATTATAAATGTGAAAGTTTGTATGTCTGGATGTATGTTTGAACTTCTTTAACGCAAAGACTACTGAATGAATTTTGATGAAACTTTGCAATAATATAGCTTACACACCAGAATAACATATAGGCTATAATTTATAAAAATATTGTGTGAATTAACTATACATTGAAATAAAATTGGAGTGTATGTTTGTAAAATTGAAATAACCGTTTTTTACTAAATGAATGTTATGAATACATACACGTACCGTATATGCACTAATATAACATTTTTTACAATTTTTGTCTGTCTGCCTGTCTGTATGTCTGTTTGTTCCGTCCAATCCGGCGACTTTTATTGGCAGGTAGCTGATGTAATAAGGAGTAACTTAGGCTACGTTTATTTTAGAAAAATAAAGCAATGTCCAAGAAACGGTCTACTTCTAAAAATAATTTAAATGGCAAAACAACGTTTGCCGGGTCAGCTAGTATTGTATATTTTTATTGAAAAGAGCGCAAAAAAAGAATGCTGGGAGAGTTTCATGCGCCGCTTCTTCTCTCTCAGAGCGCCTTTTGTTTCCGAAGCGGTAGTAGTATCTAGTAGTTATTAGAAATGACATCAAAAAGAATTCTAAAGGAATAAATTTTGAGAAAATAAATGCCTTTTATAGCAGTTTTTGATGCGGTATCTATCAGCCATGAATACGTGGACATGAGAAAATGTGCATGAGGAAAACCTTATGCCTATACTTTTAGGGAAAAACAATTAATTATTGATTTGATTTATAATAACATCTAATATATAAAATTCTCATGTCGCGGTGTTTGTAGTTAAACTCCTTCGGCTTGACCGATTCTCAGGAAATTTTGAGTGCATATCGGGTAGGTCTGAGAATCTGGCAACATCTTTCATCCCCCTAAATGTTAAGGGTGGTCCACGCCTTTTTTTTTAAATGTTTTTGTCATTTTTTTTAAATTTGTTTGATTATGAGTCAGCATTAAAAAATACATACAACTTCAAATTTTCACCCATCTACGATCAACAGTTACTTTTGTATCGCGATTTTAATATCGGCAATACAACGCTTGCTGGGTCAGCTAGTTTTAATATATTAAAATGCAGCAGATTTGTTATTAGCACGCGCGTTCCTTGACTTGAAAGTTTGTTCAAATTTTTTTTTTTTTTATGGACAGATTTCAAAATGTTTCGACTCATTGTAGATTGGTTCCATTTTAAAAAAAGGTGTGGTATTTTTGACACAACAGAAGTGAAAACTCTGTCAAGAATGTGTAAGCATTACTGTGTTTCGGTCTGAAGGGCGCCGTAGCTAGTGAAATTGCTGGGCAAATGAGACAACATCTTATGTCTCAAGGTGACGAGCGCAATTGTAGTGCCATTCAGAATGTTTTGGGTTTTTCAAGAATCCTGAGCGGCCACTGCATTGTAATGGGCAGGGCGTATCAATTACCATCAGCTGAACGTCCTGCTCGTCTTGTACCGTATTTTCATAAAATATATATATACTAGCTGACCCGACAGACGTTGTTCTGTAGATAATTAAAAAAACTGTTTTATAGGAATTTGCCAATAATATTTCAAAACATCAACAATTATTTCGTTAAATACTCCCTGTTGTTATAATGAAATTCAGAGTGGAACTGTCAAACCGTGCGTCACTAAATTCTCTCATAGAGAATATGTCCATACAAAACTAATATTGAAAACAAAAGTAATTACGGGTCCCAAATTGAAATAAAAACTATCCTATCTCTCACGTAGAACTAAATTGCACTACATGAAGTAGTCCTCATTAAAATCCGTTCATTAGTTTAGGAGTCCATCGCGGACAAACAACGTGACACGTAATTTATATATATTAAGATAATAATAACAATTTTAGATAAATTTTGTACAAACTGATTGTGCCCTTGACTGACGAACTTTATCCGAGCAAGCTAGCGGGATAGCTCACTCATTCAATCCCACAAAATAATTTAAACCGAGAAATTTTTAACAACAAGTCGAGTATTTGTATTCAGAAAATATCATTTATTGAAATAGAACTGGTAAATAAACTTTTTGGTCACAAGATAGTTAAATGACTATAACTAACTTAATTCAAAGGACATGAAAATAGTCCCATCGACCTGATCTGATGGTGAAGCCATGGGGTGGGCATTGCAACTCCTTAATGCATCTCTATTCCGTATAGAAATAGAAACAGAAATATATTTATTTATTTACGAATGTGACGTCATCGATTTCAGCTCCACAGTTAATGTAAATTGTAACCAGGTAGTACAATTATAACAGTTGTTCAAACAAAGCACTCTTCATACAAACATCCGGCCCACATACGACACACAACCATTGAAAGTGAACTGTTGTCAGTAGTTGTTTGAAGTTTTATATTGTTCTCTAAATGCAAATAGGCAATTTCTCTTAATTTGCCAAGTAGTTACTTAGAATTTACTTACATATAAACATATATATAGTTTCTAAGAGTTCTCTGTAGCAGGTTGGGTGTTAGACGTAAAATTCCCGAATACTCTGAGCGCTTACGTAAATTTAACTTGCATAGTCTTGATAACCGAAGATGGTAGGTATCTGATATGTGCGTCTTACATAACATTGCGAATGGTGTTATGAATAGTCCTCTATTAAGTTTGATAAACTATAAAGTGCCAACACGATCTGTGCGTATTCCATGTCTATTTTCGATCAATTCTTCAAATAATAATGTATCGCATAACAACACGATTATGAGAATTTGCAGAGAATTTAGTGAAGTGTGTGCTGATTTTGATATATTCTGTACAAATATAAAATTGTCTAAAAATACTCTTTACAGAACTTGCTAGTTTACGTAAAATAATTTAGATTTAAACTTAAATTTCGTCATAATGTAATTTCTGTTGTGTCCACTTATTATTTTTTACTGTATTTGGTGAATGATGTGTACAATTTTAATTGGATCTCAGGATCATAAAAATATGCTGTAATTGTTATTAGATGATAGCTTTATCTTGTTATCTGTTATTGTACCTACTTATAAATAAATAAATAAATAAATAACATACATACAGGCTGTTATAAAAAATATTGACTAGGGTCCAAATTGATCCAATTGAATACCTCTCTTCCGGAAAACTCAAAATAATCCTAATTTTAAGCAATAGATTGCTTATAATTAGGATTATTTGAGCGAATGTATCTGGAAGCTATTGAAACAGGCTATAAGGCCATCTAAAAAAAAACATCTTATTAACTAAATAAGAGTCACAACTTGGTGAGCGAATAGTGTGCCGTTTGGCACTCTCTTACACATTACTCTGAAGCAGTAATGTGTAAGAATTACTGTTTCGATCTGAAGGGCGCCGTAGCTAGTGAAATTACTTGGCAAATGAGAATTAAAATCTTTTATCTCGAGGTGGCGAGCGCAGTTGTAGTGCCCCTCAGAGTTTTTTGGTAATTCAAGAATTCGGAGCGGCACCGCATTATAATGGGCAGGGCGTATCAATTGCCATCAAATGAACATCCTGCTCGTCTCGTCCCGTATTAGCATAAAAAAACCTGCATCCGCGGTAGACTCTCACCATCCGCGCGCCATTTTTACCTTTATCTGCACTGGTCGTAGAAAAAGTAAAGGACAAAACAGCATAGCCTTGGTTGTAGCACAAGAGACACACGAAGTCAGTCTGAAACCCTAACTTAACGGAGATTCATTGCTCTTTTCGAATTTACATTTATTCATAGCACGCGGAATAATGTCATAAGAGTAAAATGCATCGTTAATGCATTTTACACAGGGGGAAATGACCTCGAGAACCTGTTGCTTGATGTCACAGGCACTTGTTAGCTCTCGTATTTGTCACTGTTTTGCTATCGTGGTCAAGGACTATAATATGTATATCTATATGCGGTGGTTATCTTGAAAGTTTTTGGACTAGCCATTTGTAGAAATTATTTAAAAACGATTATAGAAAATTGAACACTCCGAGAGTAGATTACATTTTAGTTCGTGTGGTTGTTAAAATATGGTTTTACCTGGGTTTAGCATTGTAGAACATTTTGAAAATTGTGTGGCTGCATTGCAGTGAATTTTATCCGAAAAAATTCTCGCGCAATGATTTTCGCTGCAGCTTAAGTGAACAAAAAAGCTGCCAGAGACTCGAGTTGGCATTTGGTGATGAAGCTCTATCAGCTCTTTTGTATTCCGGGTAAAGTAAATACAGACGTGGACGTGATCATCTCTGTGACGATTTTCGTTAAATTTGCCCGACGTCTGCTGTTACCCAAACTAATATAGATACCATACGACAACTCGTTAAAACTGACAAAAAATTACATTTCAGTTAATCCGTACTATATTAGGGCTGGTATAAGCTAAGTGTAAATAATTTTACACCTAAGAATTCCACCACTGGACATTATGTCAAAATGCTAAATACCACCCGCATCACGTTGACGTCTGGCATTCCACAACCGCGAGTTTTGCAATAAATTTCTGGCCTTGCACAGCCATTTTGTTTAATCAACTACCGGCTACTGTTTTGCCAAGCCGATACGACTTAGCGACCTTCAATAAAAGTGTATCCCACCTTAAACGCATCTCTTGACACCTGTTATCCCAATGTCCATGGGCTGTTGCCTCGCCACTCCCCATTCCTCTTGCCCGTTTGCCTGCTCTTATATAAAAAAAGACTGAAGCTGTGCACATTATGGATACTGCATGATTAATTGGATGACCAGAAATGGCGTATGTTGTCACCGGTGATGATATCCGCGTATGCTGCTTTGAAAGTGAAAGAAAAAGCCGATCGGGGGAGATTTACTCAGGAAAGTTAAGAAAACTCGTTTTTCGGGAAATCGGGACATTAAATTACAGAAACGCTTGAAAACCAAAGGACAGTTTCTGCAAATTCTAGTTTGTAGATGCTTATCCAGAGTTAAATAAGATTGTCCGAAGAACGTCCTCGCAGCGTCTTTCTTTGTAAGTGATAACCCTCGCTTCTGGGATGAGAGTTGAACAAAGCATACAAAATTTTATCTACGATACGTTACTCGAACGGTTGGCTCATTTGGTAAGAGCGCTCGCACGGAACGCGAGAGCTCGCGCGTTTGAAACCCGCATCGTTCATAAAAATTTGTTTTAAAATTTTAAAATTGACTCAAATATCCGGATAACGTAAAAAAGATTCGGCCGAGTATTGCTCCTAAGAATTGAAGAGTTCCGTTACTTTGTCGTGGATCCCATAATCAGAACCTAACCAAACTCTCACCACACTACCTTTAAAATATATCCTTTTCAATAAAAAAATTACCTATTTGTAGATATTTTCTAACGTTTCTGCAAGTGTTTAATATGGCAGCTTTTTGGAGAGTTATGTACGTATATTTTTGTAACTGTAGGGTTTCTAAGAACAGGTGGAAATGGGTGGCTTATCCCTGGGCTGGAGAGATTTATCGGGACCATTACTTCTTTGCTTTTGGTCCATATTCGGGATATTTCGTCTTTAACGTCAATGTATTTTGAAAATGTTTCTTAAATTTTACTATAGTGAAAGGTATTTTATAAGGTTTATTATTATACTCTTTATGTCAACTGAAAACAAATCTTATAGCTATATTTACAATACTAATTAAAATAAATTAAAACTATCATTACTGAGAAGCGTGCCAAGAATACTGGCAGCATTTCCGCGTTGGATAGCTAGGCTGATCCGTTGCTGATACCTGCCAGCGCTTGGGTTCCCAGTAGCCTTATTGAGGTGAGAAGATAGTAAGTACTTTACACCAAACTTATTATTTTTTAATTGAATTAAATAAATAACAATAATAATCATTATTGTAATTATTATTATTATCTTTAGTAATATTATTATAAGTAAATAAGGCTAGTCCAGCCAGTATCTTAACTAAACATGCCTGTATCCAACTATTCGTGTTTAGTATCTCGTTTAATAGTTTCTTCGTCATTTAACCTTGTCTTGGAATTGTTTGATTTCAATTCATCTTGTAGTTTGTTCTTAGCTGTGACAACTCTTTTTGTTAGCGGTTGTTGTTCGTGAATCTGGACGTGAGCTGTAAGTGGTGTCCTCTCAGACAGGTGCTCTCGACAGTTAACCCTTCCTAAATTTTCAAGGAAGTTGTTACATCTACATACTCAACCTCTGCATACAAAAAAAATAACCAGTTGAATTAAGACACTTGTCATTAGCTTATTAACGTTTTTTTTGACAATAATAGGCAAGACGAGCAGGACGTTTAGCTGATGGTAATTGCTGCCCTGCCCATGAAAATGCAGTGCCGCTCAGGATACTTCGGCCCGTCACCTTGAGACATAAGATGTTAAGTCTCGTTTGCCCAGTAATTTCACTAGCTACGGCGCCCTTCAGACCGAAACACAATAATGCTTACACATAACTGCTTCGCGGCAGAAAAACGCGCCGTTGTGGTATCCATAATCTAGCTGGTATCCTGTGCAATAAGTACCCACTGGCGATTATTGGTAACGTTATTGTATAACATATTTTGAATTAGATATACAGTATTATATAAATATATATTGACACAATAAATATTCAATCGAAGTCAGGTATTTAATTGCAGCTATAAAATACTCAGGATTGTGTGAATTGCAATAAATTCTTATTTTATGTGATTCCTTTTGCAAAAATAACCGTTGAAAAGGATATATGGACTTGTTATTGTGCGAATGTTTAAATAAAATGAAAAACTTTGATGGGAATACACAAAATATCATGTCCAGTGTTGTGCCTTTCATAACAACAATTTGTGCAGTTTTCCGGTTAGACTGCTTGTCTTTGTTTGTTTATTTTCCTTATCGGATATTTAAGTTCTAAATGACGTAGGACATTGGAAGTTGATCTTTATTTTTATTTATTTATTTAGAGTTTTATTTCCTTACCTTTAGGTATTTCCTTATAAGCAATATTTATTAGTGTGTGTTAATGATCTATTGTTTTAAATAAAAGTATTTCGTTAATATTGTTTTCGATATAAATATAAGCCTCCTCCATTAATTTCCACTCGTTCCTATCTCTTGCATCTCTTGTCCACATCTTACCAGCTGTTTCTACTATGACATCGCTCCATCTCTTATTAGTCCTGCCTCAATTTTGTTTCCTATTTATAGGGTTCCAGTTCATTACTATTTTGGAACATCTTTCTTTTTTGTTCTTTGTATAAGTTTTACCAGTGGAAGGCTCCTTTGCACAGGATGCTGGCTAGATTATGGGTACCACAACGGCGCCTATTCCTGCCATGAAGCAGTAATGTGTAAGCATTATTGTGTTTGGATCTGAAGGTTGCCATGGTTGAAATGAAACTTAATATCTTCTGTTTCAAGGTGACGAGTGCAATTGAAGCACCGCTCAGAACTTTTGGGTTTATTCAAGTATCCGGAGCAGCGCGAAATTGCATCGTTGTGCGAATCGTTGTGCGGGGCGTATCATTTACCATAAGCTGAAAGTCCTGCTCGTCTCGTCCCTTATAACTTATAACATAAAAAAAGGCCAGCCCATTTCCACTTTAAGCATAGGACAGAAAAGGCTACATCTTTTGCTTTGATATTCTTTCTTACTGTAATTTTCCTCACTTTATTTCTTAAAGAAGTTAGTTAATACATATAACAAGGGCGATAGAACTATGTTTAAATTCAGGCGATAGAAATGAGAAAAAGAATTAGAAAAACTTGGACCAATATTTGACAACCAACTATATATTATGGCATTTTTGGCATTATTCCTTTACATTCCTTTTAATTACCGGAGCATAAGGAAAGAGAAATTGGTCAAATGTCAGTCTGGAATACTAAGGACCGAGAATGGCGAATCGTTTCTTTCTATTAAGTATAACTGATGACTCTTACGTGATAACGCGATGGTTCTTTCGTGTGGTTATAGATAGGTACGGTTTAGATCCAGCCTGGCGTAACTCTCTAAAGGCCGTTCCCAATATACTATCTACAGATAGAGATAAATTACTACCTTCTACTGTCAGTAATTAGCTGCCTTATCTTATCGCCTTATATTGGGACGCGTGAATTGTAATTTCCACACAAACTTCTATCGTCGCTAAGCTAAATGTCGTCCCATTGACAGACAGCGTGTACGGATAAGGTGGGTTACCGTCAATAAGTTTATTGGGACAGAAAAGTCAACGATAGTTACGATTTTAATCTCAAGTAAGAGATAGACTGAATATTGGGAACGGAAGTAAGAGAAAAGTGATTCACTCGATTGTATCCAACGTGGAGTGATTGATAGATTGACCGATTATTGCTATTATCTTGTTAAAAACGGAGGCAGACTAAATCCACTACGCTTTAAGGAACTCTTCGCCTTCAAACTTAGCAGTATTATACTTCGTCACCAATCGCGATACTGCAATTACTAGTAGTATAGTAGTATAGTACCCCCTACTAGGCTCTGTAATATAAACAATTCTTTTGCATGCGATAGTATTAAATTTTACAATAAATTACCAAAAAGTGTATCTGAATTATCAATAAATAAATTTAAATCTTTTATTAAATGCAGACTTATGTCGAAGGCTTATTACAGTATTGAAGATTACGTAAACGATATTACAATATGGAATTAAATAGTATTATAGTTGTTTTTTATGGATTATATGGTTCAGCCTTTTGAAAATATGTTTAAACTTTTATGTAATTAATATGTATGTAACTGAATTGTATTTTTTGTGATTGACGTTGACGAGCAGTCTTTTGATTTTGTCACTAAAATATTTTGACTTTGACTTTGACTTGACTACTATTTCAAACTTATGTCAAATCACTGCACGTTTCATATTAAACTTAATTTAAATTTTTACTTAGACAGTCCCTCTTATTACGTAGCATTTACATCCTCTTTGCTTAAGATAATTTAGAATCCAGATTTTATATCACCGTCTACCTTGAATTTGTTAATCTTTCTTTCCAATTAAGTCTTTATAGTATAGAAAACCCTTACCTGACACATTATCTTAATTCTAATATATATAAATTACGTGACACGTTGTTTGTCCGCGATGGACTCCTAAACTAATGAACGGATTTAAATTGGGATTACTTCATGGAGTGCAGTTTAGTCCAACTTGAGAGATAGGATACTTTTTATTTTGATTTGGGACCCATAATAATTTTTATTTCCAATATTTGTTTTGAATGGACAAATTTTATATGAGAGAATTTATTGACGAACGGTTTGACAGTTCTGCTGTGAAACAATTTCATTATAACAACAGGGAGCATTTTTTACGAAACAATTCTTGATGTTTTGAAATTTTACTGACAAATTCATAAAAAACAGGATTTTTTATTATCTACAGAACAAGGTCTGTTGGGTCAGCTAGTCTAATATATATAAATTACGTGACACGTTGTTTGTCCGCGATGGACTCCTAAACTAATGAACGGATTTTAATGGGGATTACTTCATGGAGTGCAGTTTAGTCCAACTTGAGAGATAGGATACTTTTTATTTTGATTTGGGACCCATAATAATTTTTATTTCCAATATTTGTTTTGAATGGACAAATTTTCTATGAGAGAATTTATTGACGAACGGTTTGACAGTTCTGCTGTGAAACAATTTCATTATAACAACAGGAGCATTTTTTACGAAACAATTCTTGATGTTTTGAAATTTTACTGACAAATTCATAAAAAACAGGATTTTTTATTATCTACAGAACAAGGTCTGTTGGGTCAGCTAGTCTAATATATATAAATTACGTGACACGTTGTTTGTCCGCGATGGACTCCTAAACTAATGAACGGATTTTAATGGGGATTACTTCATGGAGTGCAGTTTAGTCCAACTTGAGAGATAGGATAGTTTTTTTTCGATATCGACATATTTTCTATGAAAGAATTTAGTGATGGACGCTTTGACAGTTCCACTGTGAAACAATTTCATTATAACAACAGGGAGCATTTTTTACGAAATAGTTCATGATATTTTGAAATATTTTTGGCAAATCCAAAAAAATTTTTTTTTCTGTCTTCCGAACGTCTTTCGGGTCTGCTAGTATATTATAATATAATTATGATGTATTCAAAAAATATATCAGCAAATTGATGCACACTATGGTTGCAGCATTAATTCAGTCCAGAAATTTAATAAAAATTTAAAAACTGAACAATGACTTGTAATATATTGTACAAGAACATAGAGCAGTATCGTACCAGAAAGAAGATTAAGTTCGTGATAAGAATATAGAAAAATAAAACGTAAGTACTTAGTTTCTCACAATAGCTTGTTATTTTGAGTCAATCCCTTTTCCTCGAAGAGAATTAGAGCAAATTTTCTGTAAGATAGCCGATGTTACGAAAAATATATTTCACTTACAATTTGTTATATTAATAATATCAATTAATAGTGCTTTTTGTTTTATGATTTACCTTAATAATATACCACTGCTTGAAATTTGATAAATGCCATGATAGTACCCAACTAATAATAATAATAATATGGACACATTTTTACACAGATTATCTTGCCCCAAACTAGGCATAGCCTGTACTATGGGTACAAGACAGCGATATACTTACTTAAACATACATAAATACATATAAAAATCCATGACTCGGAAACAAATATCCACATTGATCACATAAATGATTGCACCTACCGGGATTCGAACCCGGGTACTCTCGCTTAAAATAAATAAATTAAATAAATTGCGAGAATGACAAAACCAAAGAGGATATAAAGACTACTTAATAATACGGAACTGCCTAAGTAAAAATTTAAATTTAGTTTAGTATGAAACGTACAGTGAGATTTGACATAAGTTTGTAATAGTATTTACAATGTTAAAGGGACAAAGTATAATCCGGCTAAGTTTTAAAGCGAACAGTTGCTTAAAACGTAGTGGATTTCGGCTATCTCCGTTTTTAACAAGATTGTAGCGGTCATCATTCTTTGCCGTCGTCATCTGTCAATCTATCAATGACTGCACGTTTCATACAAAGTCAAAGTCAAAAAATCCTTATTCACTGTAAAACTTTATAAGTTATTTAGTGCAACTCATGATGAAGTACAAAAGTTACAATAGCATTCAAATGAGTATAACAATATTCCTTAACAAAATTTAGAACATTAATTCCAACTACACCTTCCTTAAAGGCCGGCAACGCTCTTGTGATTCCTCTGGTGTTGCAAGAGAATGTGGGCGGCGGTGATCACTTAACACCAGGTGCCCGTACGCTCGTTTGTCCTCCTATTCCATAAAAAAAAAAAAAAAACTATATTTATCATTCAAATAATCTTTCACATTATAATAGGCCTTAGATGTTAATTTATTTTTTACGATACATTAAATTTTTTAATAGGTAATATTTTAATTTCATTTGGGAGTTTATTATAAATTAATATAACAGAATCCACTTTAAAAGATTAGCAATTTTACGGAGCCTAGTAGATGGAATTGCGAGTTTATGTTTGTTTCGAGTATTGACACTATGCACATCACTATTCTTTTTAAATTGGCTAATATTTTTATGAGCGTATAGGAGGTTCTCGTATATGTACTGGCTGTGTTCAATCGAGTGAATCGCTTTATTCTTAGAGAGTTTCGCTAGACTGGACAAAACTATGAATTATAAAATACACGTTATTTTAAAGTAATGTAATTTACCAGAGTTAAAATGCACGTGTTATTAAATTTTACCGTATATAGTATCGTTGTGTATGTAACTCTGTATAATGTAACTAAAGACAAAAAATCGTTTGTGCACAGCCTATCTCAGAAACACCTAAATCGATTTAAGGTAATTATTTGGTAAGCTACCCGTAATAAGTAAGTGTTTTGTTTATTTCAATCGTTTCATACAAAATAATAAGTCAGTTAAAGTAATACTAAAATCTACACGGGTGAACTTAAAAGCAACGACTGCAACGTAATAAAACAATCTATGATGATTGTTTTTTATGAAAAAAAAATCCAGCGGGATGCTCCTTTACACCGGATGCCGGCTAGTTAATGGGTACCACAACGGTGCCAATTTCTGCAGTAATAATAATAACAATAATAATAATAATAATAATAATAATAATAATAATAATAATAATAATAATAATAATAATAATAATAATAATAATAATAATAATAATAATAATAATAATAATAATAATAATAATAATAATAATAATAATAATAATAATAATAATAATAATAATAATAATAATAATAATAATAATAATAATAATAATAATAATAATAATAATAATAATAATAATAATAATAATAATAATAATAATAATAATAATAATAATAATAATAATAATAATAATAATAATAATAATAATAATAATAATAATAACAACAATAATAATAATAATAATAATAATAATAATAATAATAATAATAATAATAATAATAATAATAATAATAATAATAATAATAATAATAATAATAATAAAACAGAGGTTCACAACACTTAAATATATATGTACTATGTCTTAAATTTAACTTATCTTAAATAAAATACAGTGTTGAATTGAAACTCTGATACCCATGATAAGATCTAACTTGTGTTATGGGTATCAGTGTTTGCGTAAATCAATTTATATTGCTTTAAGATAATAAGATTAAAATGAAGAAGCGCGCATACCTCTCATCTAAACAACATTTTACAATAATTCATAATATTTGTAGACTATTCCTATGTTTCTGTCCTATGTTTTTGTCACTTTGTTCGTGCTGCCATATTTCATTTATTGTTCCAGTGGTTAGTGACTAATTGTAATTGTGACTACTCACCGATTCTCATATTATTAGTGTGTTTTTATATTTTGTTGTACTATTAGATATTAGTAAATCTTTCTTTTGTTACTTTTCATACTCGTTTGCTTTGTACGTTAATTACTTACTTTTTACTTTTAAGATAATTTAAGTTTTCTCAGTAAGTGAATTGTTAATTCTTTTGAGAAATAAAGATTCTTGAACCATAAACCATGTGAAAGCATTATTTTGTTTCGGTCTGAAGGGCGCCGTAGCTAGTGAAATTACTGGGCAAATGAGACTTAACATCTTATGTCTCAAGGTGACGAGCGCAACTGTAGTGCCGCTCGGAACTTTTGGATTTTTTAAGAATCGTATCAATTACCATCAGCTGAACGAACTGCTTGTCTCGTCCCTTATTGTCATGAAAAAAAGTAAAATCTCATAATTGACGTCACAGTTCCGAAACATTTTTAATGAGTTCAACAGCAGTTTTTTAACAGATAGGTATTTCGTCTGTTTTACGGCCATTCCCAATATTCAGTCTATCTCCGGTTGTAACCTACTTGAGATAGAAAAATCGTAACTATCTTTGACTTTACTGTCCCAACAAACTTATCGACGGTGATCTTATCCGTACACGGTGTCTGTCAATGGGACGACGTATAACTTACCAGGGATAGAAGTTTGTATGGAAATTGCAACAGTGAACTGGCGATAAGAATGACTTATCGGGTATATTGGGACAGCTTCAGATTATTGACAGCTAATTACTGACAGTAGAAGGTAGTAATTTATCTCGATCTGTAGATGAGAATATTGGGAACGTCCGTTAATTGATAGTCTTAGCTTATTTCTCAAATGAATGTTTACCTTTCAGTGAATTTAAAGTTGTAAGACGAGTTTTATTCATTATAATTTGCTATCTAGTTTTCGAGGCAAAATGCGATAGTTGCTATAATAATTATAAATTCTCAAAACAAAAGTTTAGAACATTGTTCTGAAAACTTATGCTAAAAGCCACAATAAACTGCAATGCGACGACCGATGAAACAAATGCTTGTCACACACCTCCAATGCGAAGCTATCTAGCTAGCTAGAAATAAGGAATTGCTTGTAGCTAATTCTAGTAGGCTTCATAAGATATATAATAGCTTTAAGGGTAAATGTATACACTTCTATAATAAAGTCCCAGCCACTGTTCAGGCAATATCTATAAATAAATTTAAATGTTCTTTAAAAAAAATAGCTTTGTCGTAAATCCTATTACTCCACTGCTGAATATCTAAATGATCGGACAGCCTGAGACTAGATTGTGATTATTTTATAGCGATAGAAATGACTTTACAATATTGTATATTTTATTGAAAAGAGCGCGAAGAAAGAATGCTGGGAGAGTTTCTTGCGCCGCTTCTTCTCTCTCAGGGCGCCATTTGTTTCCGAAGCGGTAGTAGTATCTAGTAGTTATTAGAAATGAAATCAAAAAGAATTCAAAAGGAATCATTTTTGAGAAAAATAAATGCCTTTATTGACAAATCTTATTCAAAAATCATTTCATATTTAGAGCAAAAGTAACACCTGTAAGATTTTAATGAGAATAAGTGGCAAGAAACTCAATGTCCTGCTTTTAAATCGATAGTTTCAGATTTATGCATAATATTAATGTAATCTTTCCCATGTTTATGTGGTCGTCCGGCTGAGTACCTGCGGCTAGCATGATGCTGATATAACCTGAACCACATTAAAATTAATAACTTATTTCGCGTGCGATCGCCCGGGCTGCCAGGCCGGCTAGATAACTGGTATTGTTTGTTTATAATCCAATTCACTAGAGGCAATATCTTCCTTACTTTTTGTTTTTAATATTGTTTTGTATAACTTACAATGAGCGATTCTCTCCTAACACAGATTATCTTTACCAGGAGAATTTTAATTGACTGTGTACAAATAAAGAAATTTTGATTTGAATTTACGCAAAGTATGCATCTAATATGACTAGTACTACTAATAGAGACTACTCCAGTGAGAAAAAAGAAAATAAATCTTAAAAAACCTATCAAGAGTGCAGTGTCAAATATCATACAGTGTAAATAAATAAAATTATTATATATAAACAAAAGTATTATGCGATGCCAACATTTGAAATAATTTTTAAGTCTTACACTAAGGATTGGTCTCAAAGTGCGGCAACGAATACTACGCCCAAGTTCTGTAAGATTTTGTAAAAATAATACTACAAGAAATAAAAAAGGCACCCAGTGCCTTTTTTTACACATTATCATCAGTAAGTATTATGTATTTTATTAATTTCAATGTTAAATATCACAAAGCGCATGTTACAAAATTTGAATGATGCCATTGCGTGTCAAGATGCCAAGCGCACAAGCTTCTAATAGTTGCCGAAATAAATAATAAATAATGCCAGTGCTCTGTGAACGGCTGAATCACTTGGCGTTGCGTAGAGACGTCGCTTCATTGTGTGTCTTCTACCGCATTTATCACGGGGAGTGTTCCAAAGAGCTGTTTAACCCGACTCTGCCGTCGAATTCCACCTTCGTACGACACGCCACAAGTTAGGATATCATCCCCACCATCTGGATGTGTGGCGGTCCTCGACAGTGCGGTTTTCGAGGAGCTTTCTTCCACGTACTACAAAGCCGTGGAATGAGCTTTCTTGTGCGGTGTTTCCGGGACGATACGACATGGGTATCTTCAAAAAAAGCGCGTACACCATCCTTAAAGGCCGGCAACGCTCTTGTGATTCCTCTGGTGTTGCCAGAGAATGTGGGCGGCGGTGATCACTTAAGACCAGGTGAACCGTACGCTCGTTTGTCTTCCTATTCCATAAAAATAAAAACTAAAAATCTATTTTTCTTAGGTTGTGCGGTATCTGTTTGGAGTGCAGCGAAGACAAATCCTTAAAATAAGTTTTAATTATTAATTTAAACGAACGAAACATAATTCTCAAATGTTACATACACGAGTAAATTACAACACAAATGTAAATTAATTTAAATTAAAATCGCAATAGTTATTGAGTACAGGAGACTAATTAATCCACACACCTGTAAGTACCACCCGTTCACAAGCCTGACGCACGGACCATCTATTTCTTAGGTATATATTTTAGGATAGGAAGCACCAGATTCTTCTTCTTCACAGTCGTTCCCTCATTGCTGAGGATCGTGACTCCGCTTAAGTTCGTCTACAGCTTTCCTCCATTTGTTTCGGTCTGTCGCATGGTGGAGTGCGATGCTGATGGGTTGGTTAGTCTGGTCGGATATTTGATCAGACCAGAGTCGTGGGCTCCGGTCTCCTGGTCTTTTCCCCTCAATTTTCCCGGTGACCATCAAACGTTCTAGGTTATCAGCACCGCGTCGTGCAATGTGGCCAAAGTATCTCATAATCTGCTGCAGACATGTAGTGGATAGACATGGACTGCTCCCTATTTTTAGCTGTTTAAGGATCGAGGCGTTAGTGCGGTAAGCCGTCCATGGTATCCTCAGCATGCGGCGCCAGTACCACATCTCAAATGCGTCAATTCGTTGCAAGCAAGGAAGCACTCAATAACACCGCCAAAGACAGACAAGAGGGACAGGACGGCAACCTACCAACACTAGAAGCCCGGTCAAACTTTATTGAATTAGGCTTAAACTAAGCGCTTCTGAATCGTCACTACAAATATTTCTTTTAAATGACTGAATTTACGATATTTTCGCAAGAAGTTGAGCTCGTAAGAAGAACATATAAGAAACTCTACGGCCACTCTCTCTCACTCAAATAGAGTATTTTACAATGGCTGTGATATACATAACAAATCAGTTTTTCAGGTGCTGCATCCAATATATGAATCATGTATAATAAAAATAGAAATTATATTATGAGAAATATAAATTATCGTATATTGGATGCATCAACCTTTAGACCTTCAACTCATTGTTTATGTAAGGATGCTTCGTGAACATGATGGTCGTGATAACTGTCATAATTAGTAAATGCATCCAACAAATACAATCATTCATTAACTATAAACAGGTCGACTTGGCACTACAGCAGCTCCCGTTCACGAGTTGACGCATGCACCAGCCATCGTTCCCATCGCACTTATTTGAGGGAAGGAGACGACTCGGCACACGACGCCGCCGCAAGCAGTGAGCATGATGAACCATGTTATTGCATGATAACTAAAAATTACTAAATTAACTAATGCGCACAAAGCAAGCAAAGAAATGATTGTAAATGCAATTACCGTGGATTCTATATAAATTATAGGCTTTGAAAGTTGAAATTAAGGAAAAGGACGGCAAACCACCAACACTGGAAGCCCATCCACAGATGTTTATAGAGCATATATTATAATATTTGAAACGATAATTCCATGCTTGATCTATTAACATCTTAACTCTTCTCAACAACATCGCATACACTGGACGGTCGCCTTATCATTATTAAATAGGCGAACACAACGATTAGATTTTGAACTTTGAGTTTCACAAACCACAGTGCTCAGACCAAATAAATCACCACGCCTTCATAATTTCTTAACTTAATTTTATTATTCAGCATAAGTATTATTAGGGAGTTATTGCAATTTCCTGTTGAAACCTCGAAATATATATCTATGTTTTATTAACATAAAATTACGTGTTGAGTCGGATGGGAGGATGGTTCCGAACATATTATTAGGTACATATACTTATAAAAAAGGTTCTATTCATTCTTTGCCATGAATCAAAAATTATACACCAAAGCAATAATTAAAAATATTTTTATGCTTGTGCCAAACTCTTTGAAATGCTTAACTTTATTCAAAATTTGGACCGCCGTTCCTTGCATAAAGACCAGTTTTTTTAGGATTTAATTGCAAATATAGTTCTATAGTTTGTATACATGATATTTTTTGTCAAATTTCATAGTATTTCAACGAAAAATACCCTATAAATTTTGATTGATATTGCCAATACTATACCTATTTACAATATTTTTGAAGTAATACTTCTTTAGGCACGTTATGAAAAAATAATGAGAGTGAAATTTTAAGATGCGCGCGCATCACTGTAACACAAAAGTAACAGGTTGAAGTTGGTTCCTAAAATTTTCTGATGTTTGAGTCATATGTTCCTTTTTTGGTTCCTTCGTCCATTATTAGGGCAGGCAAAAGGTTCAAGCCCATACAGCCGTATTAATTATTTAATAATTAATTGACAAAGCCATTACAAGATTTTTACAAAATTGTTCTTTCTTAAAACGTAGAATAGCACGAGAAATAAATCATTTTAAATGATTTTTGCTTCGTTAGGCCAAACAAGTATAACTTCTTTCTTTTATATGTTTGTTATTACTTGATTTACTTAAAGTTTCTATTTATAAACTTGTACCTTTGTATATATTTGTAACCCGTCTTTAAGGGCGCACCTTAAAGACGAGTCTTGTTTGCCTTGGGGATACTGCGCCTCTACTGTTATCTGTACCAAATGTTGCAGAAAAGTTATTACACTTCGGCAAATATTTATTTATATTCACAGTGTTTGAATGTTTTTTATTGATACCCTCTTATACACAAATATCTTGCCCCATACTAGGCATAGCCTATAAGGTATGGTATTCATCTATATGCAGTAACTGTATGCAATATGCAGCCTGTTTGAGTTAATATTTCTCTATTGACAAGTAATTTTTCCAAAAAACATCCTTCATAGTGTGAAATATTATTCAAAACGATTTACCATAGTTTTTCAAATAGTATGAAGCACTTCAGGCAGAGGTAGAGTAGCAAAAAGCTTACGATATATTTGAGAGAAATAATGTCACGTCGAAAGCAATGTTAATGCAGTTTATTCCAAGAACATGTTGAGAGTTTGTCAGATTGTTTTAGAGCTGGGTTCAGATAATATAGTTATTATGATCTAGGTCACGATATTGATGTTCTTTTAAGTGAAACATAATTTAAGTGAAACATTCGCTTTTTTATTTCATTTGATTTGTTTTTTAGCATGAGACAAACTTGTGGGTTCGTGTCATCACAATGGCCTCGTCACCGACATGGGACTATCAATGGGTTTAAATATTAAACTACTGTATTATATTTTGATTTCCAAATCTATCTTTAGTATATCATCGCTTTCAAGACCATTGTTCTTTTAATTTGCATAGCAGAGCATTAAATCTACTCTTTTGCGATTTTATTGAATACAATAGTTATGTCCGACAATATATTTAAAATAGCAGATTTCGACATATTTTGGAACTCTGCATCGATTGTGAAGCGCAAATCATTTAATTAAATAATATCATTCGTCTTTGTTTTTGATTAGCATTGTTAGTAATAATAGTTGTTTTATTTTCTTATTTTCATAGTTTTATCATGGACTAGTAAAAAAAGAAGGACTTCGCGCCGTGATATCAGCAAGTGAATTACCTTTATGCTAGTGTGTGTGCGGTTACGGGGTATACTAGTTACACAATTTTTTCTCCCTTAAATAATCATATATCCACAAATACTTTTATAGTATTGTTTTTACAATTTTTCACAACGCACGACGGCATTTTTAAAATATTTTATTGTGACGCAAACTGATCTGTCACAGACGATGGCAAATCTCATAATGGCGGCCGATCGGCTTGTATGAGTGTAAGTGTGTGCGTGGGGCTATGTATTTACACGTTTACCGGCTTGTTTTGGTGCCTCACTGTTATGTAAGGTGACACGGAGTCCTTATGTTTTTACTCGTCCGTGAGTTTTATATGATTTTATATTTTTGTGAAGGTAAAGTAATTTATATAGAAAGTAAACAAGGAAATTGTTCTTTTTTTAATATCGATATTAAGTACTTGTAATTTAATTAATTGCATGTCGAGTTAGTTAGTACATACGGTGTATACGGGGGTATACGATGTTAGATAATATAAGTTATTAATGTGTATATACATATATCAAATCAAAATCAAATCAAATCAAAATAAGTTTATTCACGTAGGTCACGGAAATGACACTTATGAATGTCCCAAAAAAACAAATATTTTTCTTATTGAATCTACCGCTTCTTCGTAAAGGGTTGAGCTAATGAGAAGAAGTAGCAAGAAACTCATTGCCACTCTTTTATACCAAGATTTACATTTACATCGATTTAAAAATCATTTCAGTTACAATATAATATGTAAAATGTAAACAAAAATAATACCGTGAGCTTCCTACTAAAGAAATAAAAATAAATTCACAGTATGTTTGTGATTGATTGAAGGAAATTAAATACTTTCACATATTATTGCTATTATATCTTTAAATCGTACTAAAATTCATTTAAAAATACATTTTATTTGTGCCTGTGTCTTTCATTTTCAAAATTTCAAAAAATTTAATTGTTTTTATACATGTAAATTTTATACAATACTAGCTGACCCAGCAAACGTTGTATTGCCACCATAGTTAACATCTGTAGTTATTCTACCAACTATAGCTAAAATTACGTTTGTTTCTTACCAGGAGGTAAACTCACTTACTAGGAGGTTACTCAGGAGAGAAAGTTGGAAAGATACAAAGATTCTGATTAGTTATTCATTTTAAACTATTCTTTCAATTTGATTTCTGGACGACAGGGGGACACATCAAAGAAAAAACAACATTGTTGTTTTTGTTTTAATTCCAAACATTTTCATATTTATTCAACTTTTAAACCTTCTCTGGACTTCCACAAATAATTCAAGACCAAAATTAGCCAAATCGGTCCAGCCGTTCTCGAGTTTTAGCAATACTAACGAACAGCAATTCATTTTTATATATATAATATATAGATAATAATGAAATTGCGCTAAATATAATTTATATTTGTTTCTTATAGGTCTAAGCACTCATTTAAAAAAAAAAATCAAAATCTGGCTGTATTGCATATGCCTTTGACTATATTTACATTTCCAATGATACAAATAAGTTTTCGGAATGTGGCCGATCTTTATAAAAGTAATATAATACAGATTTTAATGCACAACGATTTGTTAGTTAAAAAATGGCAAGCAGAGATTGCCATGATTTCAATAAACGATTCTCGCTTTTTTAAATCATTTTACGCAATTTATAAGGAAATAATGTATCGTTTATGTAATGTTGCCACCTCTCAGTCAGTCGCAACGTTAGGGCTGACAGGTATAATCTATACTAATATATAAAGCTGCAGTGTTTGTTTGTTTGTTTGTTTGAACGCGCTAATCTCTGGTACTACTGGTCCGATTTGAATGATTCTTTCAGTGTTGGGTGGTCCATTTATCGAGGAAGGCTATAGGCTATGTTTTTTTTCAAAATTAGGGATCCGTAATAAAATTGCTATTTTGTATAGTGTCAGTTAAATTATTGTTAATTATTTATAGTCATCTGTTTTTAGTACAAAATTGAATTTTTAATATAGCCAATTTTTTATATTAAAAAAAAACACATTTTAAAGGATTAAAACGCGTGTAATACGATTTTTTTACACTATATTTTTGCGTAAATGTCACATTTTCATTATTATTTTAGCTAACCCGACGTTTCGAGGCCTTTCCAGGTCATGTTTTCAGGGGGACTGTCTGTAATGCGAAATGTAACTTTCATGATTCGTATTGGACGTGGTGCGAATGCGCTCTTAGGGTATAATGAATCGAAATGAAACCTATTCTATCTACAAGTTGGACCAAACAGCACTAGGTGTAGAATTTTTTATTAGAATCGGTTCAGTGGTTCTTAAGTTTATACCGAACAAACATCGTGGACACGAGATTTTTATTTTTATTTAATATATTATTATGGTTTTGTACATGTAACATTAACAAAGCGTTTATTTAAGAATCAAAATATTTATATTCTCTTTTAAAATGATAATTTATACGAATAAAATTAACAGTTTTCTATTTTGATTTTATATTTCTAGCAGAGAACATTCTCATTATTAGTTGCCGTGAGGCAACAATTAATAACATACCTATAATATATAATTAAACTAGTTTATCAATGTAATATTTCTCGTATATGGGAGGGATCAGAGCAAATTAAAATATAAAGAAATTAAAACTAAAGCTTAAAATACCATACAGACGGAATTTTGAGCCATAATTAACGACTCTACCTGTTCATTTTACTTTATCGAGTTCTTTATATTCGAATGCACTTAACAGAGTCAATTTAACTAACTGCGACCGCAAAAAAAGCAATTGGAATGCCATATCTGTTTTAAAAATCAACCGCTACGTCACTGGGGCCGGTTATCGTAAGCCTTGCGAACGAAGACTTCTTGTATATAGCCTCCGACATCGACGCGATGGCCAGTTTTTTTTACTTAAGTTACACAAGCGGACGTCCTAACAAGTCCCGAAAATGTTTATGCGTTTAATATTTCTTAGTGTACTTCTGGTTGTAGTGTTCACATTTCCGGCTCAAAAATCAAATGGGATAATAAAAGAATCAGACCAAGCTTCTGAAAAGAGTTTATGGGCTTCTACATTACCGCTTTTTAGTATTTTCGGTCAAATAGCCGAATCATTTCCAAACTTTGCGGATATTGGACCACAGATTGAAGTTGGTGATGAATATACGAAAATAATACTTAAAGCTAGAAAATACAAAGTGGACGACTTAGAAGTTCAAATTAAAAATGATAAAGTTATTCTGAAAGGTTCAAAGAATACTTTAAATGGTGATCAAGATTTGTCAAGCAAATTTTTGTACGCAACATCGTTACCAGTCAACGTTGATAAAAGTCAAATAACCGCAAAATTGTACAGTGATGAGTATTTAGTTGTCACAGCACCGTCTAAGGGTGTAGATGGTAATAAAAATATACAAGACAGAGTAGTTCCTATTGTTCAGGTACAAGAGCCATTTAAGCCTGAGGTAATTGTTGATCAAGCGAGCAGTTCAAATGATCCCGATGTACCAGTGCAAAATATTCCTCAGGTCTCAGTGGTAGCCCAAAATGAGCCTCAGGTTCCAGTAGAAGTACAAAATGTTCCCGACGTTCCAATTAGTTCTGAAAATGCCGCTGATGGCTCATTAGTAGCCCAAAGCATCCCTAGTACCCTAGTAATAGCTGAAAATGTTCCTAAAGTCACAGTGATAGCCCAGCATATTTCTGATGTTCCAGTGGAAACTCAAAACATCCTTAGTACCTCAGTGGAAGCTCAAAATGTTCCTGAAGTCCCAGTTACAGCTCAAAATATCCCCAATGCCGCAGTGGAAGCTGAAAATGTTCCTGAGGTCCCAGTAACAGCTCAAAATATCCCTAGTGCCCCAGTGATAGTTCAAATCGTTCCTAAAGACCCACTGGTAGCTCAGCCTAATGAAGATGTCCAAGTGATTCCACAACGTGTTCCTGACGTACCGGTAGTGGCTGAAAACTCTCCTATTGTCCCATTAATCGTAGCCAATGAAGTCTCTACAACAGAGTTACCAGTAACTGAAGAGAACAATACTGAGAGCACATCCGCAGATCTACCTGAAACAACAGCTTCAGTAGAAGAAAAAGTAAGCTATGAAACTACAGAGGTATTCAAAGAAGTCACAATAGACACAACACCATACGAAGCTAACGAAGTCAGTGATCTTGAACCGGTAACAGTATCAAATATTTAAGTGATGTAATAAATAATTTTAAACAATACTAGTGTTTCGCTTGGTGTATAGGTATGCGAACTATGGTTCGGTCAAATGGCTGAAGCGTTACATGAATACATAATGCTGTAGTCGGATGACCTGATACAAACAATGGACTGTTTACGTTTGTGTTACGAGTAGATGTTTGATTTTGTACTTAGCACGTAGCACTTCTTGCACCGGAATATTCCATGACAAAAATTATCTAAATTGAGTTAAATGTTGAATAATAATTTTGAAACAGGTGTGATTTCTCACTTGGACATTACAATGTTGACTTTCTAAAATACAAATAATTATTACAAGATAAATTGAGAACAAATATGACGATTGTTGCGTTATTTTATAATTTATATCAGGTATTAATATTTTTCGAATAAATTTATATTTATATTAACATACGGCCGTTATTGATTTCCATCACTTAAATACGTTAAACCAAACTGTGCAACAAAGTTAAAGGTTAACGATGAAAAAAGACGCATGCACTTGTCTCACGTTAAAGGCTGTAAGGCCTTCTTTTTTCATGACAATAAGGGACGAGACGAGCAGGACGTTCAGATGATGGTAATTGTTACGCCCTGCTCATGACATAAGATGTTAAGTCTCATTTGGCCAGTAATTTCACTAGCTACGGCGCCCTTCACACCGAAACACAATCATGCTTACACATACTGCTTCATGGCAGAAATAGGCGCCGTTGTGGTACCCATAATCTACCCGGTATCCTATCCAAAGAGCCTCCCACTGTTTAATTTTGTTGTTGCAAATGAAGACGGATGGTGGTAAATACATTTTATAAATAACCTACAGGCTTGTTTGAGTCATAAGAATTTTGAATATACATTCATTCTGTTATCAGATTTTTATGTTCAATGAAAACCGACAGGCATAATACTCAATTATTGGTGATCATCTTTACTTATAACCATCGAGTTATTTTAAGCGTCGATCACAGAAGAGATTCACTAATTTAAGCGATTTTGCAATCCGTAGTACATTCCTTCCACTTGGAAAATAGATATTGGGTCTCTTTGTAAACGACTTCAAAAAAGGAGGTGTCTCAATTCGTCGCAATTTATGTTTGTTGTCAGAACTTTCGAGTGGGTGAACCTATTTTGATAATTCTTTTTTTATTTGAAATCTGGTGCTTCCACACATAATATGGATTACTGCGATTTTTGGAGTTGGTGTCAGCCAAGGTAGGTTTGTAACTACATACATGAGAGCGTGCGCACGCGCGACGTGAGGAGGCGAGATCGGGGCACCGCGGCGGGAGGACACCGATTCCAAAAATTACAATAATCGTAACTAGAATTAGATTGTCTAAGAATACGCAATTATTTTATACTTTTTATTGAATACTAGCTGACCCAGCAAACGTTGTATTGCCATCATAGTATCATCATCAACTATAGTTAATCTATCAACTATAGGTAGCTAAAATTAAGTTTGGTTTTTTATTCCTTAGAAAGTTAGAAATATATAAAGATTCTAATTAGTTATTCATTTTAAACTATTCTTTCAATTTGATTTCTGAACGACGGGGGACACATCAAAGGAAAAACAAAATTGTTGTTTTTTTTTTAAATTCCGAACATTTTCTTCACCTTTTAAACCTCTGGATTTCTACAAATAAGTCAAGACCAAAATTAGCCAAATCGGTCCAGCCGTTCTCGAGTTTTAGCGAGACTAACGAACATCAATTCATTTTTATATATATAGATTATATCTATTGTTTTGGAATAGTGCATTTAAAGTCGTTTGTTTTGTTATTTTTTTTCTACAGTCATAGCTTACTTGGGAAAAAAGTGCAGAAAAGTAAAAAAATACATTAATGTATCTATAAAATTCAAATAATTCAATAAGTGTTTACGTTTTTTAAACATTAAAAAACAATAGTCGATATCAGATATGATATCGCGGATGACAAATTCAGAACAAAAAAAGAGTTAATTTTCGCAGTTAATTAACCTAATTAACGTTATATATGGGCGACTTCTTGTTTAAATTAATTTGCTAATAACATTTGAATAACGTTATGCTTTTCCGTGTCCATATAGACACGAGAAATATCCACATTTGAATTGAATATATTAGACACAGCGAGTTTGTTAAACATTAAATGGAGCATTTTCAAGAGATCTTTTGTTTTGCAATAATTTTTAATTTTTATTTTTCACTTCTCATAGTTTTTTACTTTCTGCATAGTTTTTGACTTTCAATAAGTGTTATTATGTCCTATTTTGAATAAAAATATTTGTATTACCTATTGCTTGGCGGCAAAAGGCTTCGCTGTGCTTATACATACTCTGCCTTCTCCCTTTTAAAATATTTAATTATAATAATTGATCTTCATTAGAATTCATTAACATAAGTCAATTATAACGTAATACAATTATCACTCTTTGACTTATGTTTGGAATGTCGCCATTAACCAAACTATTTACCAAACATAACTGAAGCAATAACTCTGAATATTTAAATTATTTAAGCAGTAAAACTTTAGTTATTATGTAGATAATGTTAACATCAGGAACAGACATGCACTTATAATGCCTACTACTCAGCTAAGTCGAGTTAGTAAGTCTTTTATGGGGCGATGTATATGCTTTTACAACAAGATACCAGAAAATGTTAAAAACAAAAGTATTACAATTTTCAACAGAATTATTAACGTTTGTGTGGCGCAAAGGTTACTTACTATAACATAAATGACTTTCTCAATGATACCACAGATTGGGAATGGAGCGACCACCATTACGCTAATTGTTCAATATTGCTTTGTAAACATATTTTTTTATCAAAAAAGCCCGCTGAGTTGGTTGCGCCCGTTCTTCTCTGGTATGAGGCATTCCTTTTGGAATACATAGTTTATTACTTTCAATAAGTAATGTCACATCCTATATTTCAATTAGAAATATGAAGGACAAACAAACTCGTGCAAATTATAACTTGCTTTAATAGAAATGGTTTATAATCCTCGGATTACGCATAACAATATCTATACTCATTCCAGTGCTATTGTGCGCTTGTCACCTTAGGTCTTAAGATGTCATGTCTCATTTGCCCAGTAATTTCACTAGCCACTTAAGACCGAAACACAGTAATGCTTACACACACTTCATGGCAGAAATAGGCGCCGTTGTGGTACCCATAATCAAGCCGGCATTCGGTGCAAAAGAGTACTGGCAAAACCTGGTTTACACCTATTTGGCTTCTCTTGTTAAATTCATATGAGCAATTTAATACGACATAATATTATAATCTTTTGACTAATATGCGAGCCTAAAACGGTGTCGAATTGTATATTATTTATTTAACATAGTTGACAGTTCTAGAAATCACTAACGCATCTTAAACTTTGACAACAGATAAGCTTGCTTAAATGTGAATAATTAACCATGGATTAGATACAGCTGTTTGAATTACCGCAAGCGAAGATATTCACTAATGGAATTCCAGAAATAGTTTGCTTGGTATCTTGACTAATTACCCAAGGTTCATAGGAGACTATATACATACCAAATATTCTGTAGAACTTCGATACTCCTTCCCTCAAATATGTGCGAAGGGAACGATGGCTGGTCCATGCATTAACTCGTGAACGGGTGCTGCTTCTGGTGCCAGGTCAAACTGTTATACTAATTATGACAGTAATCACGACCATCATGTTCACGAAGCATCCTTGCACAAACAATGAATTCAAGCTCTAAAGATTGATGTATCCACGGATAATTTTTATTTATACAGTTTATTCTTTATAAATTATTTTTATTCAATATTTGATATTTAATACGCTTTTAACTAACACGATTCATATATTGGATACAGCAACTTACAAACTAATTTGTTTTGTATATTACAGCCATTGTAAAATACTCTATTTATTGTAAAGTGTGGCCTTTGAGTTTCTTGTATGTTCTTCTCACGAGCTCTACTTTTTCCGAACGTATGGTAGATTCAACATTAGAGTAATTTAAAAGAATTATTTATAGTGACGAGTCAAAACCACTTAGTTTAAGCCAAATTAAATTAAGTTTATTTGACTTTGACTTTGAATTTTCTTCTTTGATGTATCTTCGTTAGAGGTGTTCTTATTTTTCGCTCGCATTGTTTGTATAAACGCTTGTATATTATAAGTCTATGTGGCTATACTCGATTTTTTAAAACTTTTTTTTATAGAATAGGAGGACAAACGAGCGTACCTGTTGTTGAGTGATCACCGCCGCCCACAATCTCTTGCAACACCAGAGGAATCACAGGAGCGTTGCCGGCATTTAAGGAAGGTGTACGCGCTTTTTTTGAAGGTACCTATGTCGTATCGTCCCTGAAACACCGCACAAGGAAGTTCATTCCACAGCTTTGTAGTACGTGGAAGAAAGCTCCTTGTAAACCGCACTGTGGAGGACAGCCACACATCCAGATGGTGGGGATGATATTCTAACTTGTGGCGTGTCGTGTGAAGGTGGAATTTTATGTTCGTCTGTGTATGTTCTGTATTAAACGTAATCTTTGTACGTGATATTAAACCACTTCAAGACGCTAGCTTCAAGACAACCGATTTACTTGAAAATTTGCATACACATCACGCACCAATGACAATACAATATTTTTATTACAATTAAGAAAATATTATAGGCATACAGATGATATATGAAGAAATCGAGCCTTTTCTTATCATTTTATATACCAAAATAAAAAAAAGTTTAATAAAACTTAAAATTCAGTTTCGTTCTATAGCGGCGTGATAGTGCATTAAAACGCACTTTCATTATTCAACTTTTTTTCTACTTTTTAAGGCTTTTACATGCTATACACTATTAAATAAATATTACAACGTAATTAAGTACAATATGGAAGAAGACCAAGAGGAAGGAGCCCCATCCGATGGACCGATCAGATTCGCACTGCCCTTGAAACCACTGTCCACGACGCTTTACACTCTGCTTCCGATAGGGGCAGATGGCGGCAAATAATACGCAACAAAGTAATCTGTCGAGATGATCACGACCCTCAGCACTGAGGAAACCGACGCGAGGAGGAGAGGAAGTACAAAATAAGCAATTAGATTACAAATCTTTTGAATTTCAAAGTCATACCCAAATGAAAAATATACCCAAAGAAAACTCAAGGACTCAAATTATGGTTTCATTATTTATTAATTGAAAATTAGAATCTGTAATACCATTCTGTTTTGAAAAGAACAGCCTTAGAGTTTCTTGCTCGTTTTCCGCTTAGGAAATCTGCCTTCCAAACGAGCTGTAAGAAAAAAATTACACAATTCAAGTACAATGCAATTTACATACGAAATAAATAGTAGATTGTTAACCGAGGGTCGAAAGAATCAATTCCCGAGGTATTTAGACTATAGTCCGGCTATTGTCCAAGAAGGAATTGAAACTTTTACCCGAGTTAAACACTCTACTTTTCATTTCGAATATGAGGAAAATAAAACTAGTTGTTTATCTAAGCACAGATTAGTATCCCGCCAATTTATGTCGACTTTTTAATTTCAAATATGGAACTTACCGCGTAATTGTTGCGGCTTATTCCGCTCAAAGAAGTTTGCGCTAAGTTCACACTGGCTGTTTAGAAAGTCACATGGCCGCAGTATTTTTTCTAATTAGTTCTTTTTTACATAAAACTCTTCACAGCAGCCCATTTTTAAAGTTCATTCCGGCCCTTAGGTGGGAAGTAATTTGTATGAGTTTTTCCCTCTCTATGGAGGGAAACAGCATTTTCCACCCCATAATCAGATCAAAACAACATTTCTTTCCGAGTATGAGAAATGAAAAATATTTTTGTTTGCTTGTTTGTATATTAAAGTCCTAACTTCTAATGTTGCATAAAAAATTATTATTTTAAACTTGTAATGCGGAACCCTATTTTGATGTTCCGTATCTACTTTGACTGGTTTTTGATCTGCTCAGACGAATTATTGTTAGATGTAACATTGAAGTAACAATAATTTGAGGACATTATTTATGATTCCATTAATTAACCTTCAGAAACTTGTCTAATTAAATAAATCGAATCAACATCCGGGTCAGAATGTGATGAATTGTATTAAATTGATGTCATATTGATGAGCGTCAAATATTATTACACTCGATACGATTTGCTTCCTTGTTTCAAAATTTTAAACATTTTTTTTAAATTTATTTATTTTATTCAATGAACAAAAGTGTCTTAAAATATATATTAATAAAAACATAATCGAAAAACCTCTAAGGTTTATGTGCGAGCGGTAAGTTCGCATTACAATATTTTTTCGTTAATTAAGACTTTAATGAAAATAAGGGACGAGAAGACCAGGATGTTTAGTTGTTGGTAATTGAAACGCCCTGCCCATTACAATACAGTGCAGCTCAGGATTCTTGAAAATTCTGAGCGGCACTACAACTGCACTCGTCAACTTAAGACACACGATGTTAAGTCTCATTTGCCCAGTAATTTCACTAGCATAGTATGTAGTAGTGTGGCCCTCTTCAGACTGAAGCACAGACATGCTTACACATGACTGCTTCATGGCAGAAATAGGCGCCGTTGTAGTCCCCGTAATCTAGCCGTCATTCTGTGCAAAGGAGTCTCCCACTAATAAAAATATCTCTTAATTGAATAATATTTATTTCTTAGTAAGCACAAAAGTTCAATGTGACGTCCTTGTTAATACAATGACCTTTCTACTCTAATTATAATCTCATTTGGTTATTAAAAGTTATTATTGATGTATTTTTTTTTGTGTATTTTATTATATATTTATATATATGTAGTAATGAAATGATAAGAATTAATATCGTATTTGTGTAAACAGTTCTTACAATATCGCTTTAAAACTGACAATTTTTTTAATTATTATAATGAATATAGTTTGTTATCGCGGAATTTTCTATAGAACTATGTAAATAAAATTTGAAAAAATAAAAATTTATGAACGATGCGGGATTCGAACCCACGACCTCCGGCGTTCCGTGCCGGTGCTCTAACCAACTGAGCTAACCGTTCGAGTACCGCCTCGCTATAAAATCCTGTTTGCTTTGTTCAACTCTCAGGTTGTGGCTTCATCTACAGGATCTACTTTACAGTCGATAACCTGCTCAACCCCAATATTTGCATATTAGGAAATTGACTTGAGATGTCGCTCTTGTAAATCCAAAACAATATCTTATGTTTTTAAACTGATAACCCTTACTTCTAGGTATTTTAGGTAGGTTGATGTATTAATCCTAGAATTACACCATACATTATTTTGTTATATAACAAAGGGCTTAGACAGCATTTTCGTTGAAAGCTTCCAGACGACTTGTTTTATTCCGACATCTCCAACAAAAACAAAAACCATGTACCTCCTCATGTCCTCGAGTACTACGCTATCCTTTGGTGAAACATGAAAATCGGAGCAGTAATATTTGAGGTTATCGTTTACAGACAGACAGACGCGGCGGAGGACTTTTTTATAATATGTAGTAATTAATGAAAGTAAGAGATTCAAACTCTCAAACCAAATGTTTTTCATAATTGGATTCAAAGCCTATATAGAAATAGAATTCAATCAAATAATATTCATAATTTGCTGGTTAAAATACTGTACTGACCTCGATAAAAATTATTTTTATATAGAATTTTGTAATTGTGTCGTGTCACCATATTAACACAATACTTACTATAGACTGAAATGATAACAGACGGGGCAAGTGATAATCAGTAATACTATGTTGAACAATTTTGATAATTATTTCTTTAAGGTTCTTTACTTATATTATAATAATAATAAAAAATAATAAAATATTTTATTTGCAGCTAAAAATACTTAAAATTAACAAAAGTAAACTTATTAGTACAAAATATAGTAAAACTTAAAATTAAAATGAAACTTAAACATAGTAAAAGTAGCTCAAACATGAGCCGTAAATAGGCACAAGCTCAGCATATGCTGACACACATATTTATTTATTAAAGTGAAACTTTTATTACATCGTCTCAAACTTTTTAGTCTGTGTGTTGCATGTCGCGTGACGGTCGGGCGGCGCCTATAGTTCGCAGCAGCTGACCGTGTAGTGTATAGACTATTACTCATTAGTGCCAGTGCTCCACGCTATTTTGTTTGTTTGTTGTTTTTATTATTTCCCATTATCATTCCAATTTTCCAAGTATAAAATTAAGATTGATAAAGCGATTTTTATACCCTTAATGAAATATTATTCCAAAAATTTTTAGTTAAATGTCTATAATGTGAAAAAAAGTTTCACTTTCACCATGGTTTCATAAAACCAAACAATCCTTTTTTTTATTTATTTATTTTATTTTATTTTATTTTATTTTATTTATTTGTATGTCCAGCGCTGATCTTCCGCTTGAGCCATTCTGTGAGCTGCCTTGTAGCTGTCCCAATACTTTTATCCGCTATTATTTGTATATATTTTTTAATTTTGTTGTGAATACTTGTATATTGATATAATAAGTATTTTTTTCTCAATAGCAACACTACCTAGTAAATTTATATTACCGCAATCGCTTCATTTGATGATCTGTCTACAGCTTTTCTTAAGTCTAAGCGACGCGTTTAAATTATTTTCTTAGCTGCCTCACTCGCTTGACAAATATTAGCATTATAAGTTATGTTCTACATTCTTATACAAAGAACAATAAAACTGGCTGTCTAGTCTGGCATATCTTTGAGTTCAACGAATTCCAAGAAAATGAGAAGCCTTTTTTTTAAGTTGTTAAGTAAAGTGATCACCGCCGCCTACATTCTCTTGCAGCACTAGAGGAATCGGAGAAGCATTGCCAACCTTTAAGGCATTTTTTTTTCGAGCAGAGGAAAATACATTTACGTATTGAAGACCCCGAAGCCCATATTTCGGGCTCGGGTGTAAACACTCCCTACCGACTAAAAACCTCCTCTGTGCTGATAGCCCTAAAGGCTTTTACAGCGAAGCCGTAGGAGGTTCCTTTTAACAGGATACCTAGAGATAGAGGCTAGATTATGGGTACCACAACGGCACCTATTTCTGCCGTGAAGCAGTAATGTTTAAACACTATTGTGTTTCCGTCTGAAGGACTGGGCAAATGAGACTTAACATTTTATGTCTCAAGGTGACGAGCGCAATTGTAGTGCCGCTCACAATTTTTGGGTTTTTCAAGAATCCTGAGCGGCACTGCATGGTAATGGGATCCGAGGAGCCCTCCTCGCGTCGTATTCCTCATTCCTGAAGGTCGTGATTTCTCTGAGGATTCAACTTTTTGACAATAGTTCGCCATCTGTGTCCGTCTTTGCCTACGTGCAGTGCGTCATGAAGTCCGGTATCCAGAGATTTGCGGATTTGGTCAGACTATCTTATAGAGCTGCGACCTCTGGTTCGTCATCTGTCTACCTTCCCAGTAACCATTAGTTATTCGAGGTTGTGGCCATCTTTTCTTGCGATAATAATAATGGGCAGGGCGTATCAATTACCATAAGCTGAACGTCCTGCTTGTCTCAATCTTATTTTCATAGAAATGGTGTACCCACTTTTTCTGAAGGTACCCATGTCGTTTCGTCTCGGAAACACAGCACTAGGTAGCTCATTTTTGGGTTATCGGATGAATGAGTTTCTTGCGCCCATTCTTCTCAGGTCTGAAGGCATTCTCTTTTGAATGGGTGGTAGTTTTTCACGTTCAATAAGTGATTTTAAATCCTATTTTGAATGAAAATACTTGAATTTGAATTTGAGATTTCCAAAATATTCTATGCGTGTTTTTTTTTGATTAATTTCAACGGGGCAGCAAATACCCTTTACAAAATATCTAACGGTCGAGTAGATGGTTGCATGCTTCGGTAACAGTTTGCCGAATCTTCCTTGTTGTCGATGTTACGTCGTGTATTATACAGAGCAAAGTCTCCTCGACACATTGAGATTTTGCTAGTGACGTCATACTTTGTAATTGTATTGCACTAAATGGGCGTTTTCAATCCAGAATCTACAACTCAATCTTAATTTGCAAATCCGTTTACTACAGCAAACACTTAGGTACCTGTCACATCCATACAAGAATAAAAAAAGTGTGTGTGTACTTATGTATGCACAAAATCTTGCAAAGAAGGCTTTGACAATTAATTATTAAATAACGAATGCGGCTGTACGGGCTTGAACCATTTGCCTAACCTAATAATAGACGCAGTAACCTTTACAACACAAACAAAATCATTTTTTTTTAATTTTGTAACACATCAAGTTGTAAAACCGTATACATCGCGCGACAAGGGACCTACTAACTCGACTTTAACCGAGTAGTAGACAATATATCAATATAGATTAATAATATCTATATATCAATACTAGCTGACCCAGCAAACGTTGTATTGCAATATAAAGTAAAAAAAAAAAATCAATAATTAAAATTTTTAGGGTATAAAAATAGATGACGACCGATTCTCAGACCTACCAAATATATCATATATAAAATTTATCATACTACAATAATCATTATATTCGATTGCCTTAGAATAATATTAAAATCGCGATACAAGTAAGTGTTGATCGTAGATGGGTAAAAATTTGAAGTTGTATGTATTTTTTAATGCTGAATCATAATTACACAAATTAAAAAATATATGTCAAAAAAAAAATTAAAAGAAATTTTTGGGGTTAACATTTAGGGGGATGAAAAATAGATGTTGTCTGATTCTCCACCCTAGCCGATTCGGAGGAGTTCAATTACGTACACCGTGACACGAGAACTTTATAATAGGTAAAAAAATAATATAATAGGTATATATAATAATACCTATGAAATTGCCCTTCTGCAGTACTGGCCATTTCAAATCAAACTAATTTTTGTTTGGCTAAGAATTCTAATTTCAAATTAATTTAATTTTAAAAACATGGAATTCTGTTTGCAAAAGTAGTCATTTGTTATTGATTAGTGTTACATTTTCATCGCATTTCAATCTTTTTCGTTATGATAGATACGTTAAAAATTCGAGTAATTATGGAATATGAGTACCGTCGTGGCAGGAACGCGGCACAAGCGGCACGCAACATCAACGACGTTTACGGAGCTAACACTACAAACCAACTCACCATCTGTTAATGGTTTGCTCGCTTCCGCTCTGGAAATTTCGACCTAAAAAATGAACGGTCGTCCGAAGACTTTAGTCGACAATGACGAATTGAAGGCGATTGTGGAAGCTGATGATACACAATCTACGGCTAAATTAGCAGCAGCGACGTTAGCGTCAACACAATATTTCTCCATTTGCTTCAAATTGCCAAGGAAAAAAAGCTTGACAAATGGGTGCCCCACGAACTCAATGATCGCCAGCGCGAAGTACGCCTCGAGACGTACCTTGCACTGCTCAACAGACACACAAATGAAGGTTTTTTGAACAGCATTGTTACCTGCGATGAAAAATGGATTCTGTTTGATTACCGCAAGCGCTCAGTTGGTTGGATCCTGGTTCAGCAACTAAACAATGCCCTAAACGAAAACTTACCCCTAGAAAAGTGATGATCACTGTTTGGTGGCCTAGCGCGGGTGTGATTCATCACAGCTTCTTACCAAACGGGGTGAGCATTACTGCAGATGTATGCTGTGAACTGAACACAATGATGGAGAAGCTGGCACATCTCCAACCAGCATTGGTTCGTCTCGCTCGTCTCCACTGCTTCTGCACTACAACGCGCAACGCAACACCTCATACTGCACAGCAGACGGTCTCTAAGTTGCAAGAACTAGGGTTGGAAGCTATCCGTCATCCGCCCTACTCACCAGACCTTGTGCCTACAGACTTAGTAGTCTTCTTCCAGAATTTGGATAACTTCTTGGCGGGAAAAAAATTAAATACCCGAGAGGCAGTACAAAATGCCTTTGAAGAATTTATTGCCTCCCGTCCTGATGATTTGTTTAAGAAGGGCATCAAAAAACAGCCACTGCGTTGGCAAAGATGCATTGATTGCATGGGTGATTCGATTGTGATCGAAGGTGACTTCGATTAATACAAATAATAAATATATAAAAAAAAATCGTTTCATTTTTTTCATACAAAACGGCAATTTCATAGGTAAAGACCTAATACTCGTATATTCGATTATGTGTGATCATCGCCGCCCTATTTTTTAACGTACCCATTTCGTTCATTCCAAATCTTTGTAGTACGTGGAAGAAAGTTCTTTGAAAACCGCACTGAGGATGAACGCCACAGATTCAGATAGTGGGGATGATATCCTAATTTGTAGCGTGTCGTGTGAAGGTGGAATTCGGCGACAGGAATCAGGTGAAACAGCTCTTCGGAACACTCCCCGTGATAAATAAATAAGCAAATCTCCTTCTTTTTTGCTCTCCTTCTTTGTGTCATGGCATTCTAGAGTTATCGGTTTTGGGATATTTCTTACAGTGTATTGAGGTGTCTTTTGCCTCTGTTTTTCCCTGATAAGCTTAGGGCTGCCTTTATTACATAGTCCTCAACACGCGTATTACTAATATTTACCGTGCCACTTCTCTCTTTGAGCTTTTCTGTAGGAGCTACTTTAAAACTGCGCGTAGATTTGCTTTTTTCCGTACTTGTAAGCTTTCACCTTAGCATACTTAACTTAGGGGACATTATCAATAAGCAAATAATTTCTTTAACAAAAAAAACATGTGTGCAATCACACGCGGTAGAAGTGAAACCTCAAACTCAACCAAACCAAAAACACAACCAACGGAATCGCTGTATCCGATGCAAAATTTACATTAAACCTCTAAACTGCATATGAAGTCCTGGTACATGTTGGTAGGATGACACATGATTTGAACCGCTATGAAAGACATTACTATCACCGCTTCCATATTTATGTTCTCCTGGTGTCTATGTAGTATATATACATAATACGTCGAGTGCATGACGTCAGAATATATTAAAATATATTCGCGTCATAAATAAGACTCTATATCTATCTATAAGATCTCTTTTTCAACTATGATCACCTGGTACCA
The DNA here is from genome assembly GCF_905404315.1 of Leptidea sinapis. Taxonomy (NCBI): domain Eukaryota; kingdom Metazoa; phylum Arthropoda; class Insecta; order Lepidoptera; family Pieridae; genus Leptidea; species Leptidea sinapis. The sequence continues at coordinate 11,514,908 of NC_066280.1, read as the reverse complement.
AAAACTGTATAATGCTTCCTATCTCATTCTCTCGCCAGCTGAATCCTGTTTGTGTCGCTATCGTCTCGCTTTTTCGTTTCATCGAGTTTCAAATCACAACTATTCACTTCAAAAAGTACAGTTTTATGAAAAGTACAAAAAATATAAAGCAGGCTTGTATGAGTACCAAGACGTACCATTACTAGGTACATTTAGATAAGTAACAAGTTAAGTGCCAACGTAATGAACGGTAGTGATACGACAAACTAATTCATTTAATCAAGTAATTGTTCCGATAAATGAGACCTAGTGACTCGTGTTTGTGTCTAGATTGTTCTCGAACAGCGGAACTTTGTAATGCGATTACTTATCGCGATGTTTTTGTGTTCGTCTTAATTACTGACTAATGATCGCTTATTTCATTTAGAAACTGGTGACAACTTGAGGTGATCTTTATTTTAAATAAGGTTCATAAAGAAAATAAGGATAAATTGTATCTGTGTGAATGGAACGCGTTTATTATGTTAGAAACTTCCATTCTTTTCCCGCCATTTCATATATCATATATATATTTTCCAGATTTAAATTTATTATAATAAATCACACCTCCGCCCACATTCTCTTACAACACCAGAAGATTCACAGGAGCGTTGCAGTAGAAGCAGCATGAGTACGGCATCGCATCGTCCCGGAAACACTGATACTGGGGTGCACCAAACCAGAGATGACAGCAATACTCCATATGTTGCCGGTACCTGCGCTTTGTAGAGCGCTAGAATGTGGGCCAGCTTGAAATATTGCCGTGCTCTATTTATGACACCCAGCTACTTCGAAGCCAATTTGGCTTTGCCCTCCAGATGACCGCGGAATTGGCAATCGCTCGAGATTTCGAGACCCAGTATTCCGATACTTTTCGGTACGCGCGGTTCGTGTGAGAGGGAAGTACGCAGGAGAATTGGCATGGCTAAGAGCGCTATGTCTGGACAATCTGGAGACATTTCCGTAAAAACTAAGACCAAACTGGTACGGACGCTAGTCTTCTCGATATTTTCGTACGGCGTTGAGACTTGGACACTGAAAGCTGCAGACCGCAAACGCATTGACGCTTTTGAGATGTGGTGCTGGAGAAAGATGCTCCGTATCCCCTGGATAGCATTTCGATCTAATCTCTCCATACTGCGTGAACTCAGTATCTCCTCGCGATTGTCTTCCAAATGTCAAAGGAAGGACGATGGAAACCTTGAGAGTCTCATTGTGGTCAGCAAAATAGATGGAAAGAGGCTTCGTGGACGCAGTCCAACACGATGGTCCAACCAGATCCGCTCCGCTCTCGACTCTACGGTTCACAATGCCTTTCACACCGCCAGAGACAGGAATAGATGGAGTGCGATCATACGTGAGAAAGTGATACAGAGGGGTGGTCACGACCCTCAGTACTGAGGATTACGACGCAGGGAGGGATGATTACGATACTAAGCGAGGCTTAAGGAAAGTGTTGTCGAAGAGCGGTGATACGACAAATGGGTTTTTTAGTGGTAAACGCGAACGGTCTTCTGGGGGTTAAACTGGTTTAAGTTTGGTAATACAAATAAGTTTTAACAAAAAAACTAAAGTAACAAAAAAAATGCTGGTACATATGTGACGCCAATGGGATTGGACAACACCCGGCTTCTTTCACCAGTGGAAGCTTTCTTTGCACAGGATGCCAGCTGGATTTGCGTAACAAAACGAGGCCTTTTCTAGCGTGAAGCAGTAATATGTAAGCATTATTATTGTTTCGGTCAAAAGAGCGGCGTAGCTAGAGAAATTACTTAGCAAAAGAGACTTAACATCTTATGTCTCAAGGTAACAAGCGCAATTTTACTACCGTTCAGATTTTTTGGGTTTTTCAAAAATCCTGAGCGGCACTCCATTACCAGCGGCTGAACGACCTACTCATCTCGTCTCTTATTTTCATATAATAAATTTAACTAGTAAAATATATATTTAGTTATTAGATATAGACATTATATATAATATAGTAAACAGAAATCCGTCAAAAGATCGAAATTTAAATCACCAGGCAGTACTGTTCGACATTGATATGGATTTTGCTAGAACAAATATGATTGCACAAAATCCTACGATAAAACATTTGCATACAAATGGTGTAACATAACGTGCGGGCCGGGTCGATGATATAATTAAACTCCGATATATTTTATGAGTTTGGCGTAACGGCTTGGCGGTATCGATATGCATTTTACCAGCATAAAGATAACTATACCACGATAACAGTATTTGTAGATTATAAATACGTTACATTCAGAAAAATGTGAATAAAATCAAGTTTTATGAGAATATTAAAAAGGCATTTATTTTCTCAAAATTGATTCCTTTAGAATTCTTTTTGATATCGTTTCTAATCTACTACCGCTTCGGAAACAACTATTCCAGCATCCATTTTTTGCGCTCTTTTTAATAAAATATACAATATTGTTCTGTCATTGTTATTAACATAATCTAGTCCCAGGCTGTCCGATCACTTAGCTATTCAGCTGTCAATTCAGATTGTTACTAAATAAAAACAGTCACTAGATTCGTCAGCTAGTCAGCGAATACAAATTTATAAATAAAAACATTTCGGGAATATATACCGTTATTTTAAATTAATCATATTAAAAACATAATTTTTAAGGCTTTAAGGTATTTCATTAATAAAACCCTCCGTTTTTAATTGTATTCAAAAAGTAATCAGTCAATCAAAATCAATAACCTTCTCTTAATTATAGTCAAGATAAAAATAAATGATTCTTCTAATACAAATATACAAAATAACTAAATCTCCCCATCTTATCCTATAGGGCAAGACCCACTTGGGTAAGGGTATAGAACCGGGCATATATGGACAGCTTGGTCTTCGTTATCTTCCATTCCTGCACAGCAACAATGCGCCCACTTCCGGTCTGGTAAATGGTCCATCCTTCTATAGACTCGGAATAAAATCTCCTGATGGAATAATGCTGGTGGTTTGGGCAAGAAGATGGGCGCTAGTGTGGGACGCGACGACACTCTGGCTCCTTCTCGTGTCCAAGTTACGTCAATTGGTGCTGGTGGGGCTGCTGCTTCGACTGCCGAAGACAGCAAGCGTCGCAAATATGTCGGTCTCAGTGAGTCTTACATCTTTGTGCCGTTTGGTGTCGAGACACTTGGCCCGTGGGGTCCAGAGGCGCGGAGAATGTACAAAGTACTATCTTCGCGCCTAAATAAGGCTACTGGAAACCCAAGCGCTGGCAGCTATTCCGGTCAACGGATCAGCCTAGCTATCCAACGCGAAAATGCTGCCAGTATTCTTGATACACTTCCCCGTAATGATAGTTTTAATTTAATGTAATCATAGTATTGTAAATATAGTTATGTGTTTTGTTTGAATTTAATTTATAATTAAATCAGAATATATCTACAGTATCTATACAATTTTAATTTGTAACCAAAATATGATCGTTGCAGGATTCGAACCCGCGACCTCTCGGTTTCCGTTCTAACGCTCTTAGCAACCGTGCCAACCGTTCGGGTGACGCATGGATCGTAAATCTTGGTATATCATGTTCAACCCTCAGGTTGTTATCACAAAGTTATCAACTGTAGAGTAGATCCTGTAGATAGAGCCACAACCTGAGAGTTGAACAGGACATATCATATTTACATGACATATTTACGAACGATACGTCACTCGAACGGTGAGAGCGCTTGGACGGAACCCAAATGTGCGGGTTCGAGTCCCGCATAGATTAACTTGTAATTAATCCCAGAAACGAGAGATATCACTTTGTAATAACAAATTGTACAAGTACCGTTGTCAAATCTCATTTTTTAAAGGTTTATAATAATTATTTTCAGGTGCATATTTGTTTTAACAGACTTAAAAAAAGGGGGTTTATTATGTTTTCTAATTGCCGTTAATAGACAGAGTTGGTCTTTCATTTTATAGACCTTCCTTACCAGATTTTTTTTTAAGAGAGGGCAAATAGGCAAGAGGCACACGGGATGGGGAGTGGTGAGGCAACCGTCCATGGATCAATCCGTCCATGCAACATCAGGTGTCAAGCGATGCGCTGCCGGCCTTTAAGGTACTCTTACCTTATGCTCTTTTCTTGAAGGTCCCTAAGTCGTATCGGTTCGGGAATTCAGCTGGTGATTGATTCCACAAAGTGGCTGTGCGAGCCTAGAAAATTCTAGAAAAACGCGCTGTTTCGGAATACCAGACGTCAAACTGATTCGGGTGGTATTTTGAATTATAACGTAATGTCCGGTGGTGGAATTCGGCCGCTGGAATCAACCCTAACAGCTTCTCTGAGCACTCTCCTTGATAAGTTGAAGAGAGTTTAAGTATAGCGGTAGAAGTCACGCAGCGCCAAAGAATCAAGCCGAACGGAGATAACTTTATCGTCAATGATTCCAGCAGTTCTTCTTTGCTTGCGTTGTGTAGAGATGTGGGTTCTCTCTGCATCTTCTACCGCATTTATCACGGGGAGTGCTCAGAGGAGCTGTTTGGGTTGATTTCAGTGGCCGCATTCCACCACTGGACATTATGTGCAAAGTACCACCCGCATCACGTTGACGTCTGGCATTCTAAAACCACGCGTTTTGCAAGAAAATTCTTGCCTCGCACAGAAACGTTGTGGAATAAATTACCGGCTGTGGTTTTCCCGAACTGATACGACTTAGGGACCTTCATGAAAAGAGCATACCCCCACCTTAAAGGCCGACAATGCATCGCTTGACACCTGTTGTTGCGGATGTCTATGGCCGGTTGCCTCACCTCTACACATCCCGTGAGCCTCTTGCCCGTTTGCCCCTCTTATATAAAAAAAAACTGGTACTGGAGCACCCGCCCAGAGGTGAGAATAGTATGTGTGAGGCCGAAAAAGATTAGTAACAAACTAGAGAATTTTCTCATTAAATATGTTTAAAGAGAGAATTTTCTTTTTAAATATGTTTTAAGAGAAAATTCTCGAGATTTAGGGGTTAACATTAGTTTATTACAATTTTGGAGGGTTGGAGATACTTTTGCGTTGTTATTGCCATATATATTCCATATTGTACTGGAGTTTCAAATTACGTGATTTTATAAAATAGACGATAAGTGGGCTGTTTCATAACTCAGATGTTGCAAATATTTTATAAATTTTATCTGTGTAATGAATGTTTCTTTATGTATCTTTTCAACTACTACTTACTACCTATGATTTCTGTGTGTTTTTATTACTTTAAGAAGATACAAAATAATAACAATACATTACACGCTACAAAATGATATCAATCGTGTGTCAGTTTGGTGCGCTACAAACCTTACGCAGCTTAACAAAAATAAATGCAATCATTTAAAATATCAAGAAAACATATAAAGTTAAATACCACGTATAATATAGATGGCGTTTTGATTCAAAATACCGATGAAATATGTCCATACAAAACAAATATTGGAAATAAAAATAATTGTGGGTCCCAAATCGAAATAAAAACTATCCTATCTCTCAAGTTGGACTAAACTGCACTCCATGAAGTAATCCCCATTTAAATCCGTTCATTAGTTTAGGGGTCCATCGCGGACAAACAACGTGTCACGTAATCTATATATATTAAGATATCTCTGACACCATAATGTCTTGACCGAGTAGAGTTTGCTAAGGATTCAGATTTTACGAAATTCCACCCACTAGAGTTTTTTTTATGAACAGAACGTCAGTTGGTTCAATTTAGATATTATTTATTTGAAATTTTTGTCATACTACCATCAAATTATTAGTTACTTATTCATTCACTTCCGAATACAAGATTTATGTATTGTAATTAAATTAGAAGAATAAATATTAACTATAAACTCATAACAAAAATTAAGTTTAATACAATCTAGGTTTATGAAAAAATTTATTGCAACGTAAAATAAAATGTTGTTCACCCCTGCATGAAGCCATCACGCTAGTATAATATCAAATAATGTGGCAATTTCGAGCTCCCGACAGAAAGCGGATAATTTTCGCATCATTGCATTGTGTTCGACATTATCTCGTATCAGTAACAAAATGTCGCATACAAAATTAACCCTTTTGTGTGCTATTGTGAGCTGTCACGCAAATCGTATGAAAGTTTTATATTTACACTACTAGCAACATATCCCAGCTTCCCTTTCCTTTCCCAACTTAGTGTAACAACTAACAACATAATGATGTATTGAATACAAAGCAAATATTACTGTTCATTGCTAAGGACTCCTTCCGGGATTAATATTTAAGTATCATTGATGTACAATAACCAACCAGAATTACAATCACGGTCCAAATTTGTCTGACATACGTGTACGCGTCTATTAGACAGACTTATTCAGTTGTGTTTCTACCGCGCTTTGAATACAACGCCACGCAATGACAAAGTTAAAAAGGATTGAGTATCAGTTAAGTGCTCCTATGTATTAACAAAATTGTGTAATTAACTTGAAATTTTTATTCATTTTGCTAAATAATTACATTTCAATTGCTAAAACAAACTGTTCTTGGCTTGTGTTCGCGTTCTTCTAATGAACGTATACAATAGATTTTGAACACTACTGCCTCGAAATAAGCTGTTAATTTGTGTCAAAAATTCGCTAAAAAGTATTAAAAAATAGGTGATTGTGAGTCTAATTGCCTTTTGCACGTCAATGTTACGTCAATAAAGCGGTACATTCTTCACCTTCTCATAGTCAGGACAAAAAGGCAGAATACAGTATTTATATTTTTATTTGTTAGTTAATAAAAACTGTGAGTCCTTATTCATCATGAGTACAAGTAAGCCTTAACGCTTACGTGGTGATAATTAGATTTAGCGTTTACCTAATGCCAACAAATTTGCTGTTTCTATCTTTTACTTCTTTGTCAAACATGCTGTTAATGTTTTTTCATTACTCATTAATTTACCCTCTCCTCCACCAGGACGGATGACGTCCTTTTCCTTATAATGGCATAGAAATCATCCGACCGAACTTCAGTAAATCTGCACCCTCAGCGTGTTGAGTGCCTTTAACGGCCGTTCCCTATATTCAGTCTATCGCCTACTTGAGATAAGAATCGTAACTATTGTTGATTTTTCTGTCCCAATTAACTTATTGACGGTAACGTAACCTTATCCGTACACGCTGTCTGTCAATCGGATGACGTATAGCTTACCAGCGATAGAAGTTTGTATGGAAATTGCAATTCACGCGTCCCAATATAAGGCTATAAGAATGACTTATCGGGTATGTTGGGATAGCTTCAGATTATTGACAGCTAATTACTGACAGTAGAAGGTCTATCTGTAGATAGTACATTGGGAACAGCCGTTAGTGTAGTTGGTCCTAGAAGAGAGAGGCCTAATAGAAAAATAAGACACCGACAAAGTTGGGTATCAAAATCTAGTATCAACATGAACATAATTAACACAACAGATTAACTGAGATCTATGTAGTTAATTACAAATCAAACGTAGGATTAATGGATTTTAAATGTGAAGCGACGATGTCTGTGCGACCGCGGATGCGAAGTAAAAACATCACGGTTGAGTGAGAATTAATTTGTCACAGAGCAACGATACAACAGAATACTCAGAAAAGTAGACATGTAAGAAAACTTGTTTACTTATTCTTAATATTAATTTAATATTGTTATTGGAAAAATAAGTTCGTTTTTGAAAAAAAAAATTAATAATATCATACAAATTAACATGTTATTATAGTAAAATAATATTTTCAAATTGCTCGTAAAGTAGGCCTTGTTACATCGTTCTTAGGGCCATAAACCACTCTATAACACACACGTGCATAATTCTATTGCACACTAGTGCATAATATAAATATCCCTGCAAAGTTTAGTAAGCACCTAACTACAAATTATATTAGGGAAAACAGAGCCTTTTTCAATTTAACCGGGTAATACGGTTTTATTTTGTACCAACAACGGAGTAATATGCCGCTTAAAATCCATTTAAATTGATAAATAAATAAATATGTACCTAATCAATCTGAAAAAACATTTATTCAAATGAAATTATTTATAATTCACACTTTTTTTGTATAAACTTTAGGCATTTTATCACTAAAATATAATTTTGAAGTAAGCTGTAATCACATACACACTTTAGCCACAGCTTCGTGTATAGAGAGCAATTACGTAGCTTACTAGTAACATAATATACTATTCTGAAATATAGAACTAGATGGCGGTTTATGGCACAAACTGTATAATTTCATGAGGTCTTGCTCAAAGTGGAATTATCACTTAGATCTTTACTTCAACTCCTTAAAGTTTCCTATTTCACTGCAGGTAATGGTCACGTTTTTCACATCATTTTGCAAGCCTTAAAAATAAGTATTTTTATGCTTTCTTAAACTTAACGATTATTTAAGTATTTGGTGGTTTTGCCAGTTTAAGCCATATGGCTTAAACTGGCAAAACTGTTGGGAGAAACAGAAATTTCGTTAATGTAATGTTGAGCGGATATTAAACACTACACTATGCAATTTCTTAATAAACTTTAATCAAAAATAGTTTAGATTCTTCAGTATCTCTGCGAACAGCCGTTAAGCCGTGGAATGCAAGCTATGGGTAGAGCTTCGAGATTTTTGGCCGTAAATTGAAAACTTTTTATCGTTCATCTCTTTTGTTCATTCAGCATCCTGGTTAGAGGATGAGAATCGTGGTTATTTATTATCCTCTATGGGTTAGCACTGATATGTAGTTCTTCTTCATAGGTTTGCATAATTTGTATGAATACGAAATATTGGAACTCATTAGTCGGATTATAGTAGTCATTAAGAAAAAGTTCGTAAGCGATTTAAAGGTAAATGTTAAGTGAAAACCTTACTACATAAATTTGCAACGAAACCATAAACAATCAACTTTGACATTAAATACAAAAATAACAATTTGTAATGCGATCGTCATTAATTTTTTTTATTTAGTCTTAGTATAATTTATGGCCTAATTTTACTTAGACTTTATTTAATTACATCTTCCTTCCATCTTTTTAATATTTATACTAGACAAAATAATAACCAAGAATTTCATTGTAATATTTATCGGCGCAAATACCGCCGATAAATATTACAATGCACACCTTTTTATAAAAACGAGAATAATTCAATTCATTGCTTAACAATTTTAGTTAAAATTAGGTCATAAACCATAATTACATTTCCTTGTGATGTGAAATTATAGTTAATAAACATTAATTAAAACCACGTGTGCCGAGCCCAATATATACGGCCACACTGTCGATACTTAGGGCATTCGTGCTCGAGCTGTCGTACAGAACTGACCTCTCTGGGACATCGTTACACTGCCCGAGTAATATACTATGATGTGATAAAAATACTAGTGCAGTTTTCTTTAGATGGTCCAATTATGAGTGATCACCAGCAAGGCAACTATTACTACGTCATATTTTATATTTCTACTCTGTGCTGGTATCTTAGTTCTCACGCGGGACATGAAGCAAATTTAACGGTAGCGGCCACCAATCTATTAACAACATTATACACTATTTTGTTGGCATATTATTTTATATTTATAGCTATAAAACATCCCATTTTATAAAAGTTGTTTAATCTATACATCAGTACTCTGTGTCAAATTGAGCGTAGAATGCTTTTTATGGTAATACGTAGTAAAGGACTGATATCTACTTAATCGTTGCTATTACGGCTGCATCTTGTGTAGTTTCATGAGGAAAACATCAAAGTTAAACATTATATAAGTACCTTTTTGCATTTAACAGATGAGACAAACTTTACTTGTGGTAGCTATGAGAACTATATTATGGAACATTTAAAAAAGATGATTGCAGCACTAGTACAGTAATATATTAACTGTTTGATTATAGATCAGCCTTAGAAGATTCAGTATTGAGAGACCACACAGAAGGCCTACCATCAACTTTTGATTAGCGATGCGATTCCGATGCAGTTCAGTTTAGGTACCTAAACCGAATTACTAAAATTCGTACCATGAACACGGACGAGTAAAAAAGGAAGGACTCCGCGCCGTGATATTAGCAAGTGAAGCACCGATAAACTAGTGTGTGTGCGGTTACGGGGGATACTAGTTACACAATTCCTCTCCCTTAAATAATCAGATATGGCCACAAATACTTATATAGTATCGTTTTTACACTTTTCCACAACGCAGGATGGCATTTTTAAAATATTTTATTGAGACGCAAACTGATCTGTCACAGACGATGACAATTCTCATAATGGCCGCCTATCGGCCTGTAGTAGCGTAAGTGTGTGCGTAAGGCTATGTATTTACACGTTAATCGGCTTGTTTTGGTGCTACACTTTTATGTAAGGTGACACGGAGTCCTTATTTTTTTATTAGTCCGTGACCATAAAGTGCCTTTTACTGAATGGCGTTTTCATCGCTTATGAAGAATGAACGAAATAAATTTGTCTGTAGTCCGCGGGGTGAGAAAGAGAACCATATGGGTTGCGTTTCGAAACCTAAAATGATATGATTTTTTTGCGTAGAAAATATTATTTTATTATATTACTTTATAGCGTCAAATTATAAACCATTAAGCCCTTTTTTGTACTTATTAAATAATAATAATATAAATATTTATAGTTCTTTGAATTACAAATTAAATGTTTGCTTAGGTGGTTAAACCTACCAAGGTTTTCGTAAAAATAAAAAGTTATGAACGCACCTCCATTGATGTTTGATTTGACAGGAGTACAGAGTACATTTTTTAATTCGTTCTTGCGAACAGGCTATACAGCCCGGGCCCTTACTGCCTTGTCTTTAGTATTTTTATTTTCGGTATTTATTTTCAGTAAGTTGTTTTACAAAAAAGTCCAATAAAGTATTCTCATCTCATCTTTCATCAATAAAATTTACCTTTCTGTATGTTTTCACTATTTTTTAAAAGTTATTCACAACACGATTCACTTTCCTCCAAAGTTGCAACTTTTTTCGAATCGCTCACTTTGACACATAAGCTATCCAGCTTAGGCTAAATCAGGTTGTGATTCAATTTCTTGATTTGACGTCAACCTATAATGGATATCTCTAATGACGTCGTTGTCAATTGAATCGCAATAAGAGTTCATGGTAGGCCCGCTGATCAAATGATTCCTTAAATCATCATATTATAATTGATAGCACCACCTACAGTTATGTTATCAACTAAAACTATTTCAGTTTAGAAAATTTATTGAATAAGGCGTGATTTTATATGTTATTAGTTTTTTCAGTTTTCTTGAGCGCAAATTCCGCTAATTACCGCCGACACGTGTTTCGCCTGTACACGAGGCATTCTCAGAAGATATTGACTCACACACATCGCCAAACTCTCAGACTCAAGGATCTCGTGCCAGAGTTTAGCCAGTATAGATACAGTACACTTTTAAGCGATAAGGCCGCCTATTGCTTGTTATGTTTTCTTGATTTATGTTATACTAGCTAATGCCCGCATCTTCCTCCGCGTAGATAAAGGTTTTAAAATAATAAGTAAGTTTGGAAATGAAGATTATCTCATGTCCTATTCCAGTTCCTGGTCCCCGTTTTCGCTCCCGTTCCCGACATATTATATGAATTTTATTTCGAGGAAGATTGTTATGGCAAACTAAACCTTTAGTTTTCAATAGTCCCGCAGGAACGATAGATTTTTCCGGGATAAAATGTAGCATATGTCCCTTCCAAAACTCTAGTCTATCGCTGTACACAATTTCATCAAAATCGGTTAAGTATCTCAGGCGTAAAAGCGTAACAAACAAACTTACGTTGATATTTATAATATTGGTAGGGATATCCAAATATTTTGAGTTTTTCTTTAGTGTTAATTCCGCAAATATTTACCTTAAAAAATCGACACGTGTTTCGCCTCTACACGAGGCATACTCAAGACATGTTAACTCCGAATTCTGCCACAATCTGGCGGAATTAACACTGAAGAAAAATTCAAAACATTTGGATAATTATTATGGATTTCCGCAAAGTAACGCCTTCTTCTTCTTCTTCGCGTGCCTCTCCGACTAGCGAAGGTTGGCGGTCAGCTTTGTAGTTTTAATTGTTTGTCCTTCGCGAGGCGAAATAGTTCTGCCGCACTCGCAATGCCAGTACACTATCGGATGTTCCACAGCCAAGACTTTTTTCTGCGACCTACGCCTCTTCTTCCGGCAACTTTTCCCATCAAGATGAGTTGTAGGAGTTTGTACCTTTCGTGCCTAAACACGTGCCCCAAATATGCGACTTTCCTCATTTTGATAGTTTGCATGAGTTCGCGTTTTTGATTGACGCGGCGCAGAACTTCCACATTTCCACACACAAATTTTCTTAGTAAGGATATTTAATTATTTGTGGTGGTTTATAGAAATATTTCTTTCATTTCATATTTAACTATAAGCTCTATATTCTATACGTCCAATACTCTCTCAATTAATAGTTGTGCGTATTGAATTACACATAATTAATTAATTTCCTGGCCTCGTGATTCGGCTGGGTCACTAATTGAACTTAGCTTTATTATTAAATCGCTCGAGGCTTCACTCAGAGCTTCGGGGATAATAAACAATTTGCTAACGCGGAACCAATCGTATTCGTATTTAACTTTGTTAACAAGGTAGATTTCTGACTTGACAACTTAGATTTGAACAGCTAATTGTTATCCTATAGGGCGTGTTCGGTTTTTGTCACGAGTTTTTCAACGAGTTTCTATAAAGGGAATAGTATATTTATACTAGGATGCCGCAGTCGCTGCTGCGTATATTTGAGCGAAGCGAAGTAAACTAAGTCTGTGTACAAAAACAAAACAAGACCACTTCCACTGGAAATATCTTTCTCTAAAAGATTTTTTCTGTGTACGGACATAAACACACGCTCACACTCACGCACCTACGCAAACACACACATACATACACACACACAGTTACATACACTTGCAAGGGTAATCAGAACACTTTTTTTTCTAATATTACATTTTATAAAAAAAAAGATAGCTTAAGTAGGTAATCGGGGAGCCACAATTCACTCCCACTCAACACCTTAGGGAGGAGAGGATGGCTGAAAAACAGCGCTGCATGGAAACATAAATCCGTGATTCCATGTCAGGTGAAGCTGAGCCTTTTCCTTTTGTTTCATCGCGTATCCTAATTGTTCATTTTATATTTGTTATGATTTGTATGGTAATAAAGAATTCATTATTATTATTATATTCTCTTTATTATAATTTCACCTTATTTTATAGATTTATAAAATATATATAATTACAAATATTAATATAAAAAAATAGAGTCCCGCCGGCGTTGGTTCACGACAATTCCGCCGGTGGTTAGGGCGACAGACTGAGAAACTTCCGCACGATGCGTGCCGTTCCCTAAACAGCTGCTTTCTGTAAATGACACTTAATCCAGTTATTAAGCGAGAGCCTCTTGAGATTAGTTATTATTATTAAAAAAAGATTAAAAAGAATGTTTTGGAATTTGGCGCCATATTTAAACATGAGAAATTAGCGTCTTATTTGGTCACATGAGAAAACTTGTGCTGATTTAGAACCTGGCAGTCGAACCACTCTGGATTTTTGCCTGAACAAACATCTGGCCATACTTAAAATTTTGAGCAATATCAACATTATAAGAATTTCAGGCGAAACGCGAGACATTTTGTATCTAACATTGCAAATGAGAAAGTTATGCTAATTCATAATAATAATTGAATCAAGGGTATGTTCCGATATGCAGTGCGAGCACTGCACAGTGCTATCACTGTAGAAAAATGCGTTCCGTTATGGACTGCCAGTATACTGCCGCAGTACCCTAGGGAAATATATGACGTTATAAATCGCCGCCATATTCTATTGTGAGCACTGGCGTTTTCGAGGTAAGGTACTCGCAGTACTTTGATCACGTGATCAGTCAAAACTACTTGAGTGCCTAAAATATATACACTCATTTGAATGCTGCGTCAAAAATGCAGCTGACAGTATACGGGATTGCGTTCCGTTTTAAATAGTAACCAGTATAACTGGCTATAAAGGAACGGCTTCACAGTATTCTAAATTGACGTCACACTGTACAGTGGTCGCAGTGCATATCGGAACATACCCTAAGTCTATTCAATTTTTTTAAAAACGGTCCAGAAATGGCCGAGAAACAATTCAACATAGAAATTAAATAACAGAAACAATTGGAGTCACCCGGTGGGAGGTCCGCTCAGCTTCGCTCAATCATAAAGAATCTTGTATAAACAAATATTGAAAATTATTGTGGTTTACAATAGAAATAGAAAGAAATAAAAGTCATCTTGACACCCAAATAAATAAGATGCCATCTTTAAAATTTTGTAACAAACGCTTCGTGTTATTATACATTGAAATTAATAAAATACAAAATACTTACTGATGATATGTGATCACAGTGTCTTTCTTATTTCTTATCTTTTAGTTTCAATTATTAGCGAAGTTTAACAGAACATGTGGCAATTCAACGTCACACGAGTTCGAGACATTTTTTATGCAGCGTTTGTCCTCCAAACGAGCGTACGGGTCACCTGTTGTTAAGTGAGCACGGGCGCCCACATTCTCTTGCAACACCAGAGGAATCACAAGAGCGTTGCCGGCCTTTAAGGAAGGTGTACGCGCTTTTTTTGGAGGTACCCATGACGCATTGTCCTGGAAACACCGCAAAAGGAATCTCATTCCACAGTTTTAGTTATTAAAACGTTTTTTTAGTTCGTGGAAGAAAGCTCCTTGAAAACCGCACTTTGGAGGACCGCCACACATCCAGATTGTGGGGATGATATCCTAATTTGTTGCATTTCTAGCGAAGGTGAGATTCAGCGGCAGGAATCAAGTGAAACAGCTCTTCGAAACACTACCCGTGATAAATGCAGAAGAAGACACAATTAAGCGACGTCTCTTCGCAACGCCAAGTGATCCAGAGCATTGGGTCCCCGACCATTCCAGCTGCTCTGCGTTACACGCGATCAAATGGATCCAGCTGATACTGGAGTGCACCAGACCAGAGATGGCAGCAATATTCCATATGTGGCTGGACTTTAGTAGAGCGTTAGAATGTGGGCCGGCTCGAAGTAGTGCCGTGCTCTATTTATGACAGCTGTATCGAAGCCAATTTGGCTTTGCAGTCCAGATGACCACGGAATTGGCGATCGCTCGAGATTTCGAGACCCAGTATTCCGATACTTGGCGAGGCTTTTAGGGAAGTCTTGTTGAAGAGCGGTGGCACGAAATTACTGTTTTTGATCTTGTTGTTGACATAGTGTGACTGATGCAAAATTTTAATTATACCTCTAAGCTGCATATGAGGTCCTGGTACAATGACTATGAAAGACATTACTATCACCGCTACCATATTGATGTTCTCCTGGTGTCTATGTAGTAATACGTCGTGCGCATGATGACAGAATATATTAAGGAATACTCGCGTTATATACATAATACAATCTCTTCTTCAACTATAATCGCCTGGTACCAAAACACTGTTTAATACTTTCTATCTCATTCTCTCGCCGGCTGAATCCTATACATTTACCTGTTTGTGTCTCTATCGTGTCGCTTTTTCTTTTCAACGATTCTAAAGAAGTTTCCCTTCAAAAGTTGGTTGTAATATTCAAACACCCTGTGTAAGGAAAATCACTTAGGAATCACAATAGAAATGGATACAGCACCGTATCCGTTTTCGAACAAAATATGGCGTCGATACGCTAATAAGTCAAGTAAAGGTGTCATACAGTCACACTGTGGGGTTATTCAACTTTGGAAAACGCAATGTTCCACGACACACAATACACTCCATTAGACCTACATGCCACGGATATTATCGAGTTTTCATTTGTCATATAAATAGCTGTGATGACTTCATGAACTTTTTAGAGTATTTGGCTCTAATGTCAAGGCTCTCCTCTGGTCGATTTTAAATCTATTAAAAAAATATGAGGTATATTACCCATTTTCTCCGCCAATTGGGTATCGATGCTTATTTCAATAACACTTGAATAAAAATCTTACTAACATCTCAAGTGATAAATTTTATGAAATAACAATGGATGCATGAAATACCATATCTCGATTTCTTCGTCAGTTGTGAACTGATTTTAATTAGTTTTTTTTTTGCTTTAAATAAATATTTGTACAGGTTATTTTTAATATAAGCTTTTTTTATGAAAATAAGGGACGAGACGAGCAGGACGTTCAGCAGATGTTATTTGATGCGTCCTGCAGAATACAATGCAGTGCCGCTCAGGATTCTTAAAAAACCCAAAAATTCTGTAATTTAATAATGTAAATGCGCTCGTCTCCTTGAGACATAATATCATTTCATTTGCCCGGTTACTTCTCTAGCTACGGCGCCCTTTAGACAGAAACGCAGTAATGCTTACACATAACTGCTTCACGGCAGAAATAGGCGCCGTTGTTGTTCCCAAAATCAAGCCGGTATCCTGTGCAAAGGAGCCTCCCACTGGTAGCTTTTACGTTTGTTATCATTTATATGTAGTACAATATTGACTACAATACTGATTTAGATGGAAAATTACAAGAATAACACGGGAATATCCAAGTCAACGTCTTCAGCTTGTGGTGAACCTTGAGTACAGTTGCTCAAGGTTCACCACAAGCTGAAGTACTATACACTATACCCCTGGGCACTGCAAGACAACTGTGACTTGCAGTGCCCAGGGGTATAGTGTCATTGTAAATCTATTCTATTCTATTCTTCCTACAGTAGCCATTGCACATCTTGTACATTACTGACAGAGAAGAGACACTCTTGAAAATAACGTATATCGGTATAAAAATAACGGTGTATATGTTACTTATTTTTTGATCACCAATATCATATGCTTCTTCCATGATACTCTTAGAGAGAGCACAGAGAGCTGACCTTAAAGTGATTTTTATAAAACCTATTAGATAGTCAACACATAAACTATATAAAGACTCGGAATTTCATTCTGTCCGAGGTATATTTATCTTGCGTGTTATGACATGTCTGCATAAAGAGGTCTTGAATTTGCCTAATTATAAAAACCTACTAGATAGCCGTTCGTACAAGATTCTAATACCAAAAATAAATACAACAGTTTCAAGTAGATTTAGCCCATTCTTACATACATATATATACAACAAGGTAAACTTTCAATGTTCTATTAAAAATATCTGGGTCCATCAGGTCAAATCGAAAATACAGACATGGTTACACACACTCACTTATGTAGACATGGAAGCTATTCTTAAAGTGATAGGTTAACATTCATATAACTTGATTAATCAGATACTCACACACACACACAAACACATATATATACAGAGGGCACGTTTTGACCTTTCGGTTCATTTTGGTACCATAGAATGTAAATTGCCTACAGGACAGGCTATACCTAGTGTAGTTACCAAACACCATGTAATGTTATGCGATAAAGTGTCTGTGTATAATAAATAAATAAATATCTCACACTATATTTAATTAATTTACTATGTTCACTTCACTAATTACAATAAAATCAATTTAAAACAACTGAAATAATATATAGTATACCAAACATTGGAATATGTTGCGCACAAAACAATTTCACTAACAATTTTCACATCAAAGTAAACTTAAATAATATAAGGAAAGGCCTGTAATTCGTATGGTGATGAAATAAAATAACGGCCTTTATTCTATTTTATCTTCATTAGCGCTTGTTTTCAATAATAACCCGGCTCTTACTAACATTTATTATTAAATAACGCAATGTTCTAATTGCTTTAACTACCAGGAGTTATTAAATATTAATGACTTTTAGTTGCGTCATTATGGAAATAATAGAACAGTAATTTGCTTTAGATCTTTGTTAAGTACATTATTCATTTAAACAATATGTTATGTTTTTAAAGTGATAACCCTCACATCTAGGATTAATACACAAATAAAATTTGAAAAACAAAATTTTATGAACGATGCGAGATTCGGACCCCTGAGATCCTGAGAGATGAAGCCACAACCTGAGAGTTGAACAAAGCAAACATAATTTTATAACGAGGCGGTACTCGAACGGTTAGCTCAGTTGGTTAGAGCACCGGCACGGAACGCCGGAGGTCGTGGGTTTGAATCCCGCATCGTTCATAAAATTTTGTTTTTCAAATTTTATTTGTATTATTCGTTGCTGATATAATAATATGTATTTTGACGAATTAATATAGTCAACTTTAATTATATATAGCTTTCTATCTTCTTTCTTTCTTCTACTCTTCTCTTATTAAAAATGGTAATTCATATCAAATCGCAAACCCAACGAACTTGGAAATTTGGTTTCCTCCGGTCTCATCCAGTGCAGATCTTTTGTCTTTTCACAGCATCATGACGTACGGTATTTTACTGTGGGGTCACATTGAGAATGATATAGTGTTTGCTCTGCAAAAGAGAGCTGTTCGTGCTATATATCAGCTTGGTTATAGACAGTCTCTTAAAGAAATTTAAAAAAAAATTATGACTTTCATTGTCAGTACATTTATGATAATTTTACGTAATATAACGTTCACAAAAATCGTCACCTTTTTGCTTTTAATTATAACAATAGAAATAGAAATAAATTTAAATATTTTATTAAAAATGTCACTCTACTACTCCACAGCTGAATATTTAAATGAGCGGACAGCCTGAGATTAAATTATGATTATTTTATAGCAATAACAATGACAGTACAACATTGTATATTTTATTTAAAAGAGCGCAAAAAAAAGGATATGTGGGAGAGGCGCCATTTGTTTCCGAAACGGTGGTAGTGTTAGAAATGACATAAAAAGAATTCTAAAGGAATCAATTTTGAGAAAATAAATGCCTTGTATGCCTTTTGAATTTATTTCAGCCAGCTTTGCGATGGTAGGTTTTATTATAAATAATGGTAATATTTTATGATCGACAGTTTAGTGGCTTAATCCTCGCTTAGTGTTCTTAGTGTTCTGGTCAATGTATATTCTGGTTATGCGTTAATAGTTATTTATGCAACTGTTGTGTAATAAGGGGTATTAAAACACGAAAGTGATAATAATCACATGAGTGTTTTAATACCTAATTGTCAAAAGTTGCATACAAGACTTTATCTACACCCATAATATAAAAGATTCTGAAATAGTTAGCTTACTGCTAACATTATTTATTTATTTATTAAATTCACAGACATCTCCATGTATATTAGTAAATGTATTAGTAACAATATTTATTATGAACTACGTTAGTATTATTAGTGGAATATATTTATAAACCTAGAGCTAACTGTATCCATTGTTTCTGGAAGGAACAGTCAGCTCTGGCAGCAATTATCTTTAGGATGCTGTTACTGCTTACACGTAGACGCTGCAACATGGAGACCGCTTTTTTGCGCATTATGGCATGGAAACCGTCCACACATGCCTCAGCAAACATTCCAGAAGCGCTACTACGCCACGGCAGCCCTAACAGCCTCCTAAATGCATTATTATATGTGACACGTAGAACGCTATAAGCCCCGCGCGAATATGACACCCACAAGCTGCTCGAGTAAAAAGACTGGCAGAATGCTTTGAATAATAACGCTTTAACATTATTTGTGCTTCGAGCAAACCTGCGGGCGAGCATATTACTCCTTACTGACAGCGCTCTACGCTCCCGCTCTATGTGATAGTCATCTCTTAAGTCATTCGAAATGTCACATTCATTCCTAAATATTTGAACTTATCAACAAACTTTAGCGTTTCATTTGCGTTACATTACATTCAAAAAGCCAGTCCTAGTAACCATAATATCAGCCAAAAGGAGTGTTATTATGAAAACGGTAGATATAATGTTGTACTGAATTTCATTACAACACTCGTTGGGATTATGTATTGGTTACTAGGATATTGGGTGTTAATTAATATTTATTGTTATTTTTAGTTAATGTTGGCAATAAGCTGACTGTTATAGAATCTTTAATAGAAGATTTAAAGCATGGGTGCAGATAAAACGTTATATACTTGCCCAATGAGTTTGCAATATTAACGAGTATGTAGTAAGCCAGCCACCAATCACAGTGAAACATGCGTATTGTAATAAGATTTATAACATGTTACCTTGAAAATATGACTAATAAGTTGTACTATATGTATATATGTTTTGTTTTATCGATAACTATGTAATGTTCATGCACATGCATTGGATTATAGGGTAGCTAGCATTAATTTAGATTTTTTTTTATGACAATTAGGGACCAGACAAGCAGGACGTTCAGCTGATGTTAGTTAATACGCCATGCCGAATACAATGCAGTGCCGCTCAGAATTTTTTAGTTTTTTTAGAATCCTTA
Source organism: Leptidea sinapis (assembly GCF_905404315.1). Classification (NCBI taxonomy): domain Eukaryota; kingdom Metazoa; phylum Arthropoda; class Insecta; order Lepidoptera; family Pieridae; genus Leptidea; species Leptidea sinapis. The sequence goes on along the minus strand of NC_066280.1, from coordinate 11,494,617 downwards.
TCGGCACTGCAATTATGCTCGTCACCTTGAGACTTAAGATAATTAAGTCTTATTTGCCTAGTAATTTTACTAGCTGCGGCACCCTACAGATCGAAACACAATAATGCTTACACATTACTGCTTCACGGCAGAAATAGGCGCCGTTGTGGTACCCATAATCTAGCCGGCATCTTGTGCAAAAGAGCCTCCCACTTGTGGAACAACCAGATGTCTAATTGGTGTTAAACTGTTAAGTCATCTGCCCTGAATAGTCTCTGAATCACCTATGGCGTAGCGTACTTCAGTACAACCCCAGTCACATTGCATTGCGCCAGTCTTCCTATATATCTCTTATATTTGAACATTGGGGGCTGTTTTGTGGGGCTATGTATATGATTATACAACAGCTCTACAATTTAAAGATTTGTGTATGTCCTTAGAAAACTTTGGAAAATGTGAATGGAATAAGTTATCTTTAATCGCGTACCATGGATATGTCATATCAGTACTCAGATACGGTCTTCTCATCTGCGGAAATGGCACAGGAGTACATCAAGCATTTCTTGTTCAAAAACATGTGTTCGTTGCATATGTGGAGTAGGTCGGAACCTATTCATGTAAAGTTTTATTTAAAAAGTTAAACATTTGACATTGCCCAATATGATTTATTTGAAGCTTGTAAATTTGTAAAACAAAATTATCATTTATTTAAAAGGACCACTGAATTGAATACACGCTCCATCCGATTACCGGATAGACTGGTTGATGTCTACTGTCCCAGAACAACATCATACCTAAATAGTAGCAATGCAATGTGTATGAAATTATTCAATCATCTACCTTTAGAAATGAAAAAACTTACCACAGAAACGATTTAGTGGACTCTTATTAAAATGGTTAATCAACAAAAAAGTTTATAGTGATTTTTGAAATTGTAAGTAAACTTTTTGCATGCTAATTTAAATTAGTCGAACAGAAAACACTACAGTAAATTTAAGATCTATAATTTATACATACTCAATAACGTTCTATGTATACTGTATGCGACGAAATAAATTCATTTCATTGCCACGTACTAGTAAAAAAATAAGGACTCTGTGTCACCTTACATAACAGTGTACACTTATACACACTTACACTACTACAGGCCGAGAGGCGGCCATTATGAGAATTGTCATAGTCTGTGACAGATCAGTTTGCGTCTCAATAAAATATTTTAAAAATGCCGTCGTGCGTTGTGAAAAAGTGTAAAAACGATACTTTATAAGTATTTGTGGCCATATACCTATGATTATTTAAGGGAGAAAAAAGTGTGTAACTAGTATCCCCCGTAACCGCATAACGGTGCTTCACTTGCTAATATCACATTTATTATTACATAAAATATACAAAGCAAATGTGTTGCGAAATTCAAAAGAATTGTTATGAAACGTTTATGTGGTAAAAGTATAACTTTCTGAAATACACAGATTGGGAATGGAGCGACTGCCCTCAGGCTATTTTATAATAAATTGTGACGAAATTTTAAAAAGAAATGTCAAAATAAAAAGCCCGGGTTCAGATTGGTGGCAGTTTTTGACGTTTAATAAGTGATTTGAAAATCCTATTTTGAATAAAATTATTTGAAATTGAATATCACTTGTTGTGTAAGAATAATACCTTCATGCCAAGCGTCATTAAAAGAAATAAATTTATCGGTGTCTCAGCTTAAATGCGTACTTACTCATGTTCAATGCATAAGTGTAAAAGACTAAGAGCCTGATGATAATTTATAATTTATATTTTTATATAATTAATTTACACTTTTACTAGCCGTTTCCGCCCACTTTGGTTTGCCAATTTTAAAAGGAAGGAACGTTCGAATTCAAATAAGTAGCCATAAACCATCTAGGATAAATTTCGCATCGAATGATGGTAGTTTCATGTCGATACAATCAGTGGCTTAGGCGTGATTGAGCCTCAAACAAAAATCATTTTCATTTCACCGTTCCCGCCCGCTTTGCTCTGCGAATTTTAAAAAGAAAGAACGTTAGAATTCAAAAAATAAATAGCCATAAACCATTTAGGATAAATTTTGCATCGAATGGTGATATTTTCATGTCGATACAATCAGTGGTTTAGGCGTGAGTCCATATATATATAGATATCCGTTATCCATCCAAACACAGACTACTTTCATTATATATGTACAAGATAGAATCAATTTCTCATCCTCATTAGCTGGAAGACGTCCACTGCTGGACAAAGGCCTCCCCCAAAGATCTCCGTGACGATCGGCCCTTCGCTGCCCCCATCCAACGTATTCTGGCGATCTCCATCCATCCATCCGTCCGTCCATCTTGTGGGGGACCTACCAACACTGCGTCTTCCGGTACGGTTCGCCATTCGAGGACTTTTCTGCCCCACCGGCCACTTTAGTTTCGCAATCATTTGGGCTATAGCTCGGCTAGGGCTCGCAGGAAAACTCCGGAGCGATCATGAGCTTTCTCTTTATTGTAATATATGTATATATTCTCTCATATGACGTAGTGGCTATACCAAATGGTGTTGCTCTTCATTTTGAAGTCAGATTTGCTGCTTAGCTCAATATTAAATGATATTTGATTAGCTTGGTGTATATACAACGATATATAAACACTAATTTTTAAATGTAATTCGACAAATCGACAGAATAACTCAATTTTATTACAAGCACCTACTAATTGATATAATTAAGTTGTTCACAGAGTTTATTTATCCCGTCTTAATATGGTTGAAGATAGCTCGTAAGTGATACCATGCTCATCATCACAGATGCATCCCGCCCCCCGCCCTGTCCAGCCACGCACTCCGAGCTCAAGTCCGCAGTAAGAGGTGGGACGTTATCGCGAACCCACCAGACTCACCCTGATGAAGGTCCGAAACTAGTCGGTACCGACACCGACAAAACGTGAGTAAAGCCGTATTAAAAGATAATTGAATAATGACTCACGAAAGTTTTAATAATTTAATGGTTGAAGCTGTTACTGGGGTGCAGCTAGTTTATTTTCGTCCTATAATAATATTAATAAAATATGGCCTTTAAGGTATCTAATATTTAAATCCTTTTTACTTCCTATTATTGACATTTTAGGCTGAAATAGGCGTGTAACGAGTCCTTCAGCACAAGAACAAATCTGGAAATTGTTATATTTTTTTGTTATATATCACAAATCGCAAGCATTCTACGAGAAGTTTCTGGATTGGCAATTTGTAATAAAATTATTTGCGGCAATATAGTGAATTTATTACGAAAAAATATTCGCGCTATGATTTTTTATCATTTATCGCAGTTTAACTCTAAAAAAGAGTTATGAGAGACTTAATTTGGTATTGGTGTTCAAGTTCCATCTATTCATACCTCGGTGACTACCTTTAAATAGTAGAAAATCTATCCTGACGAGCAGTGTCTTATAATAAACTAGGAAATGAATTGTGTAACCTGGATTGGATATGCCACAGGAAGATGTTTTTGGGAAGTGAGATTTTGTATAAAATGTGTGGAAACCACTATGAGAATAAATCCAATACTTTTAGTATTCACGTTGGAAGCCTTATATTCATACTAGCCTTAGTCTAAATTTATTAAAAATATAGTAATTATTATGACGGGTACTAACGATATAAAATTTGTTTATTTGGAGCAGATATTTCGATCCAATTGCATGAATCGTGGTCACAGCAGAACTGCGGAGGCGGCGAGAAACTCTTGACACATTGACACTTGACACTATTAGTGCATCAATCTGTCCACTTGGCGTCTAATTCGTTTCGATCTTAGATTCCTTTAATTCATAACACACACTACTAACGACGTCCATACTTTCGGGTCTTTTTGTTGCATTTGTACTGCAGGGCGAGACCACGGGATTCCATGCTTGCGCTAGTCTGAAACCATCCTCTCTATTAAAATTATAGAATGTTTTTTTTTAATTTTGATAGCTTCTCTAACAAGCCGTAGGATGTATCGGCGTTCAGCAGAAATCCCCCGTGGATTATGCAACTTGAACTCGTACCGGCTTTAAGCAGGTCTTCGGCTATCGCAGATTTTTTGTCGAAGTTAAAGACCTCGGGGCACTGGTATGGAATACTGTCCTTAAGGAGTACTCCCATAATAATTACTATGTTAAAATTCCGCGATGATAAAAATAAATAAAAATACATTTTAAAGACACTACCAACTAAAGTTAAATTAAATTTAGAATGGGATTTGCTTAAAATCAAATTTACTACAATAAGGCAATACTATTTCATACACAATTAATATTTAGGACCTTATTTTGGAGTGTGTGTGGGGAAATTATTATGAGATTCAATCACAAGTTTAATTACTCACTCTATATTAAATTAAGCTGAATTGTATTACGTAAATTGAATGTGGCTAACAGCTCACAAATTACAGTGTCCCGAAACATAATATACAGTCCTTAAATAAGTAATACGCAAATTAATTTAAATCATTTCATGTGAGCTTTTCTGTTTTAGTTTAAAAAAGTGGCGCTTTGTTTTTATAATATATTAAATAAAAAAATATCGAATGAATTTGAAACTTAGATATTAACATTAAAAATTTAATTAATAAAACTAATTTAATATACGTTCACAAAAATCGTCACCTTTTTGCTCTTTCTGATGATTTTCATTATTATAACACTAGAAATAAGGGAATGCTTGTAACTAATTCTAGTAGGCTTCATAAGATACATAATAGCTTTAAAGGTAAATGTATACACCATTAAAATAAAGTCCCAGCCACTGTTCAGGCATTATCTATAAAATTAAATGTTTTATTAAAAAATGTCTCTGTCGTGAATTCCACCACTCCACAGCTGAATACCTAAGTGATCGGACAGCCTGGAACTAGATTATGATTATTTTCAAAGCAATACCAATGACAGTACAATATTGGATATTTTATTAAAAAGAGCGGAAAAAAAGAATGCTGGGAGAGTTTCTTGCGCCGCTTCTTCTCTCTCAGAGCGCCATTTGTTTCCGAAGCGGTAGTAGTATCTAGTATATTAGAAATGACATCAGAAATAATTCTAAGGGAATCAATTTTGTCATTCAGCCCCACATCCCACCATCACAAATAACAGCAGTCCTTTATAAGATTTATCCCCAGTCGGCTACTTTTTCTGCCTCTGAAAGTTCTGAAAGGCGCAGGTCTATATATGGAGTATTGCTCTCCTCATCGCATCTGTGATATAGGGCAGCACTCTAGTATCAGGCATAAAAGGAATAAAGGAAAACGGCAAAATTGATTCCCTAAGAATTATTTTTGATGTCATTTCTAATACATTAGATACTCCTGCCGCTTCGGAAACAAATGGTGCTCTGAGAGAGAAGAAGCAGAGCAAGAAACTCTCCCTTCAAGCAAAAGCATTCTGAACAGTGGCTGGGACCATATTATAAAAGTGTATACAGTTACCTTTAAAGCTATTATGTATCTTATGAAGCCTACTCGAATTAGTTACAAGCAATCCCTTATTTATAGTGTTATAATAGTGAAAATTACTTTTAAGACCAAAAACAAAGCTTAATAAAACCTAGAACAAAATATGGAACAAGAAATATAATGTACGAAGGGGCAAAATTGTATAACAACCGACCAAAAGATATTAAAGAATTACAATCATTAAATGTTTTTAAAAAAACGTTAAAACACCACATTTTGAAGGATTTCTCATAACTTATTTTGTTAGACCGCTTCCGGCTATGACTATGAACGAGACCTTAATAAACAAATACCCTCATAGCTGTCATTATAACAAATAATAAAATAGTGTAGGTATTTTATTCATTACTGTAAACATTTATTTTATACGTTACCCACATATTTCTTTATTAATGTATCTACCTAATTAGTATTTATTGTAACTCTATGTAATTATTGTAACTTTAAATATAAATTCTTAAATTATGTATAGTATATAACGATTTGCCGCTCAATATATGTATCATGTTAGTTTAAGTATCTCAGCAAGTGAATTTGTATTCTTTTTGAGATAATAAATATTCTGAAATCAAAACATGACGATTTTTGTGAACGTATATAAAATTTTCATGAATGTACTGACAATTAACAGTCATAATATTTATTTCTTTAAGTTTTTCTTTTAGAGACTGTCTACAACCAAGCTGATATAAAGATATCAGCTCGAATCATTCGAATTCGCGCACCAAATTTTGGGAATCCGTTTTAGTATTTTGTGAACGACTCGATGACTTGGCATTTCGTAGAGATTTCGTTTCATAGCGTAATACACCGAATTTGTCACTATGCTCATTCTTTTTTTATTTCAAAGTAAAATACGTGTATATCTTTGTACAGCAGCTCCTAGACTATTTGGTTTCGCTCTGTTTCACTGGGCACAACCGTGTGCCAGCGTTGCGTTGACTCATATGAGTTGCAAAATTGTCGCATCAACAATTAACTTTTATGGATATTCAAACAATTTTCCATTCAACTTAACCAGCGATTGTTGATGCTGTTTTTTTCATTTGATGTGTGAATATTGCCAGCGAACTCAATTTAAAATCACATCCATAAATGTGTATAACTTGGCTTAAAACAATTCATCAATTTCCAAAACATGCTCTTTCTGTGAATTTTAATCACTACATGTTATAAAACAAAGAACTCCGCCGCGTCCGTCTGTTGTCTGTTCGCGATAAACTTAAAAACTACTGCATCGATTGTCATGCTGTTTTCACCAATGGATGAAAACAGCATGACAATCGATGCAGGTTCAATCCGATTCATTCTCGAGGAAGGTTCTAGTATATAATTTGTATAATTTTTGTAAGTTTTTGTATACATTAACGATGTTTGTTGGAGGTTTCAGAAAAAAATAAGCCGGCAGGGAGCTTTCAACGAAAACGCTGTCTAAACCCTTTGAGATATAACAAAATAATGTATGGTGCAATTGTGTATCTTATATAGTTCTACAGAAAAGTCCGCGATGCCATATGTATATATATCTCTTAACGATAATATACTCTATCCATGATTATACTTTAAAAAATTGGCAATTATAAAGGTACACAAATACGATATTAATCTTATAAGTTTATTACTACATAAATTTAAACTACATTATTCCCTAAGTATTCGGTACATCATTGACTGATTGAAAACGTATTTTTTTTTAACAAAATGAAGTAAATGGACTATCTCAAAATTTTCACGAGTGTCAAACTCATCAATACGAATTAATATTACAAATTGAAGATTATAGGCGCGATATTATAACTGTAATCTTAATAAGTTAGTGTATTCGTAGAGTTAATTTTAACATACATAATTACAATAAAGTGATATAAAATCATAGTAATACTAACTGATGCCCGCGACTTCGTCTGCGTAGAGAAAGGGTTTTTAAAAATAATAAGCAAGCTTGGAATTGAAGATTATCTCATGTCCTTTTTCAGTTCCGGTTCCCGTTTTCGCTCCCGTTCCCAACATATAATATTAATTATCTAATTTCGAGAAAGATTGCTATGGCAAACTAAACCTAGTGTTGGTATAGTTATAGCACATGTACGTGAATTACAGTTTTGGACAATGGATTTTTCCGGGATCCATTCCATCACTGTGCCAAATTTCATCAAAATCTATTTTAAGCTCCGCCGTAAGAGCGTAACAAACAAACTTACATTCACATTTATAATCATATATTAAGTAGCGATTATGAAAGTAAAAACTCCAACCATGTTCTGTTCTAGAAGAACAAAATATTATTTAATAAGTTTTTCTGTGTCCTAGAAATCGCCATAGCATGCGCACGTTGGCTGTATTTTTTACCATACCAAAAAGGGTACGATTAGATATTTGTACACATTTTTATCATGCTTTTTGAAGGCCATTAATCTTTAATATAGGACCTACACATTGATTGAAAGCCGCAGTTCTTTAAGGTGAGTATGTTCTATGCTGTCCCTAAGGGATATTTAACCGAAAACAGCGCAACAAGTCGCGCCACCGTGGTGTCCGTAAGCTACTGAACTAAACACCATACAGACACCAGAGTTATGACACGTCCGAGCTGACACCAGGTGTATATACATATATATATAAAGCTGTATATATTTTGTTGGTAGCGGCGACTGGTTGCGTGTATAGAAAAACATAATGTATTAATAAAATTGCAATCAGTTATGGCTAAATAATACGCCGACGTACCTGAGATTCCTAGGCGCAATGGTCTGCACCTGGGGGCCCAAGCTAGTCCTGTATGAACTCCTGGTGCTAAGGTGCGTGTTACTTCCTCTCGGCGTGTTTTTTTTAGGAAAAGACTTTTTGCGTTGCGTTATACCGAGACCTTTTTGCGATTAGATCGTTCACCACGAAGTGTATCAATTTATTACTATCACTACATAGTATAAAACAAAGTCGCTTTCTCTGTCGCTATATACCTATAAAAATAATAATAATAATATTGACACACTTTTTACCCAAGTTAAGCATATATAGCCTGTGTTATGGGTTACAAGACAATGATATATTTAATACAATATACTTACTTAAACATACATATAAACATATATAAATACATTTAAACATCCATGTCTCGGAAACAAACATCCATATTCATCATATAAATGCTTGCACCTACCGGGATTCGAACCCGGGACCTCTAGCTTAGTAGGTAGGATCGCTAACCACTCGGCTATACAGGTCGTCACACCTATGTATGCTTAAATCTTTAACACTACGCATCGGATTTTGATGCGGTTTTTTAAATAGATAAAGTGATTGCAGAGGAAGGTTTATATGTCTTATAACATGTCCCGGTGTTTCTTACCAAACTCCTCCGAAATAGCTAAACCAATTTGTTTGAAAATTTGTGTGTGTATCGGGTAGGTCTGAGAATCGTCCAACATCTATATTTCATACCACTAAATGATAAGTGTCACCCACCCCTAAATATATTCTGAGAAAAAACGGTCGAACACTAAAAATAATTTATATGGCAAAACATCGTTTGCCGGGTCAGCTAGTTATATCATAATACGCGTATTGCTATCGAACTGTGTTGCTCGATGACAATTTGGCAATTTGGTTATATTATAATGCGGCGGATGAGACAACTGTCATAATGAACCTCTCAGGTGACAATGAGTCTGTTGTCTATGGTATTTCTCTATCTACAGGAAACCGTCGGCGATATAAATTGCCATAACCAAATTACAAGAAAATAAATAATTGCGGTGCATCCAATAGCCCTGAGTTGCATCGGTTAGGAATTATTAATGCTGGCAATCGGTCAAGCAGAATTTTCCACTCTTCATAATATCCTACAACTTGCAGACATAAATAAATCAGACAATCGGTCATCAAACCATATAATAATTAATTGTATTCGTTGAATGGTTGAGCAATAAAGTGAATATAACACTCGTATATTGAACAGTTTTAGTTAAGGCGAAGGGTAAACAGAAAACACGCAAACAAGGTGTTTTTAGACATGTTTGGTGGTGAAAATATAGCATTTGGAGCTATGAACACTACTTTATCCTGTTACACATACCCTTAAGTCTTACTTGTAGGTTGCTAATGCTTGCTGTTAGTTAAAGTTAATACTCCAGAGCTTTTATGAAATACCAGTTTTCTTTTCAGTTAAACAAGTTTTTTCTCGGAATGATGCATTTGTTTAGTATACTATTCTCATAAAAGTTGTTCTTATAGCTTTTACTCTTTTTGTGTTGGTACATTTATTTAGATTAGTAATCAATAATGAGGATTGTAAGCAATTAAGCTGTTTGCGCCTGTTAAAATATAACATTTTCGACGCAAGAATTTAGAAAATATTGGCTTTGTTATATATGAGCCGTGAACTCATATCGCTCAAGGTCGCCGGCATTTAGTTTCGCCTTAAGTTGCATTTAGTTTATGTTTCCATAAATACTGGAAATCCCCATGCGAGGCGTAAACAACACAATAATTTGAGTAAATCACATTTACTTTAGTAGCTATAAAGTGTGAACGTTGGCGCCAGCTCTACTTTATTGATTATATGCACTAAAATATTGTTCTATAAACGTTACACGTGACATTGTAGCTAATGGAGGGACAAGGAAAATCCAGTTTGTTATTTCTGGATGCTTCGGTTATATTACTTATATCTGCCTAGCAAAAATAAAGGTTTCACTAATAAAGTTGTTGTTTTAGGAATATCTGGACGTTGCTTACTTTGTCGCCAATCAATTTAATCATTGGCCCGACGCCAGAGCCGTAACCAAAAAAGTGTGTGTGTATATATGTATGCACGCAAGAAGTTATATTTATATACAATACTATCTGACCCGACAGACGTTGTTCTGTTCATAATAAAAAAAAAACTCTTGCGGATGGAATTTTGGAAAATCCGTTCTTAGCTGACCTCTACTGACTCCTACCAAATTTCAAGTCTAGCTCTAGTGGTTCCAGAGATATCGTGATGACTGACTTTATAGATGGAAATCTCTTATATATATATATATATATATTGAACTTCGGAAATGGATTGTCTTGATTCATACCACAAACTTTCAAGGATTGGCCTTAAGATTTGAATGGTCAGGGCGAATGCGAGACGGATCGGAAATTAAAGATTGCGGGCTAACTCGTCATGCAAAATGTTCATTAAGTAGTTGCTGCAGATCTCAAGAATTGCTATTATCATTGCTGCATTGAGCTCTTGACATCGATCAAGTTATTTGTCCATGTTGCCCATGAAGTATAATTGTAAAAATTTAAGCTGTGCATCTTCGAGAGGTTGCAGTGATCCAATACGATGGTGAATCTGTCCTTATATCTACAATATCAAAAGCAAAACCCGTATTACTGATTTATAAACACTTTAGAATTAGCATACACAATACTTATGAATAAGTATATTACGTATGTTATTCTTTTACTGTATTGTGTGTAAATAAATAAATACCTTGAATTTCCGATTAAATCCTCGTTCTTAGATGTCTGCCCCAAATGAGGTCATTTGGAAACAAACATTGTATTTGTGAGAGGTTTCTAGAACATGGCAGCACAATTCTTGCGTTTCTCCGCAGAATACTCGCAAACAACGTCCATCGGCCCAATGCGAAAGCTAGTATGCAAGCAGTACTACAGTACAGTATAAGTACTGCAATCGTATCGAAACACTGCTCGATTCAAATCAGTACTTCATAAACTTCTTCTTGTGCGTCGTAAATTATCTATACGTGGCTGATCTCTGAGGTTTTACTGGACGATTTCGTATTGCCAGCCGATCCGTTTTACTGGCTGCTACGCTTTGCTCTTGTGATTCATAGCACGAAGACGATCCATACTAACGCGGTTCTTTTCACCTGCAATTTCTTGTTCTTCTCCAGTCCTTTCATTCGCAATATTTCGAATCCTAGTTGCATTACGTCTTTGTCGGGAATAATTTGATCGTCTTGGTCGTGACATCGTTAATGATAATATCGGCACAACAAGCTAATAGAAACTCGAAACAAACACACCAACCGGTCAACTTGAATAACATGACGTGCACTGCATGTAGCGTGAAACTAACAAAAAACTTTATTGAATTCTTTCTATTCTCGAGATGTCATCAAAATGTCAGTCCATACAAAATGTATCAGAAAATATTTTTTTTTATAATACTTAATATTTTTTCGTAATTTTTTTGATATTTTATGACTTATTATATCCTATGTCCGTTTCCTGGCTCTAAGCTGCCTCCTCACCAATTTTCAGCCATATCGGTAAAGCCGTTCTTGAGTTATAAATAGTGTAGCTAACACGACTTTCTTTTATATATATATATTGTAAAAATCTTGCAACGATGGCTTTGACAATTAATTATTAAATAATGAATACGGCTGCACGGACTTGAACCCTTTGCCTATCCTAATAATGTACGAAGAAACCAAGAAAAAAAAACGAATGTCGCAAACGTCAGAAAATTTTAGGAACCAACTTCACCCTCTTACTTTTGTGTTACAGTGATGCGCGCGCATCTTAAAATTTCACTCTCATCATTTTTTCATAACGCGCCCAAAATATATAAAAATTTTTGAGGTATCTATTAAATAAAATGAATGAAGGACGGACTTTAGAAGCCTAGCAACTCAGATTAGCTGCCACTAAAAAACCACAGGATGACATATATGTCATAGATGAGATAACACGACGCCTTGCCTGGATCATCAATAAATCATCGCCAAGGCGGCACAAGAACAGCCAGGAGAAGAAGACTCAAAGCGAAACTTTAAATTATTATCTTTTAAAGGCATAAAAGGCATTTATTTTCTCAAAATTAAATAATTTAGAATTATATTTGATGGCATTTCTAACACTACTACCGCTTAGGAAACTCTGAGAGAGAAAAAGCGGCGCAAGTAACTCTCCCAGGTTCATTCTTTTTTGCGCTCTTTTTAATAAAATATACAATATTGTACTATCATTGTTATTGTAATAAAATAATGATAATCTAGTCCCAGACTGTCCGATCACTTAGATATTCAGCTGTGGAGTAGTAAGATTTACGACACAGCCATTTTAATATAAATATAAATAATAAAATTAATGAGGTTTAAAATGTCGGTCCCAAAATAAGACAATCATTTATATAATGAATATAAATTGTTTGTTTCCGAATCATGGATGTTTATATGTATTTGTGTATGTTTAAGTAAGTATATTGCATTAAATATATCGTTGTCTTGCACCCATAGTACAGGCTATGCCTAGTTTGGGGCAAGATAATTTGTGTAAGAGTGTGTCAATATTATTAGTATTATTTCTACAAATGCATATAGGTCAAACATATTTCCAGAAGGTGTCACGATTTTACTTTCTGTTACGTAAAAATATATTTAGGTTGACTAAGGCACGTAATTGAATCAAATTAAGGGTATTTTCCGATATGCAATGTGACCACTGTACAGTGTGACGTCATATTAGCATACTGTGAAGCCGTTCCTTTATAGCCAGTTATACAGGTTACTATTTAAAACGGAACGCAATCCCGTATACTGTCAGCCGCATTTTTTGACGCAGCATTCAAATGAGTATATTATAGTTTTCTAGTTCATTAAAAAAACTGTTGTTGGAGTACTCCTAACTTTTACGCAAAACATTTTTAGTTTGACAGTACCTGTCGAAGTATCTGTCGAGTGGTTTTAACTGATCACTAGATCAAAGTACTGCGAGTACCTTACCTCGAAAACGCCAGTGCTCATTAGCAGCTCAAACGCAGTAGAATATTATGGCGGCGATTTATGAATGGCAGTCAATAACGGAACAAATTTTTCTACAGTGATAGCAATGTGATAGAATTTGCCCTTCAAATTGGAGCCTCCTGGCAAAAGCATTCTTTGTATGCTTAAAAGGACGTTCTTGTCACTATTTATGATGGAGAATTTGTTAAAAACCAATAATATTTTTGGAAATTGTAATTGAAAATCTGGTTTATATTAAAGAAACAAAACAGGATTTAAACAATTAAAACTAATTAAAATTTAACGCCACTAAGCATCATAGAGCTATTGTCGATAAATAAAAATTTGCTGTTAAAATAACGTAAGGCTGTAAATACTTATTTAGCCTCAGATGTATCTATATATGTAATGGAATAGTATTTTTTTATGAAAATAAGGGTCGAGACGAGCAGGACGTTTAGCTGATCGTAACTGATACGCCCTGCATGGGCAGGTTGTAATGGACAATGCAGTGCCGCTCAGGATTCTTAAAATACCCAAAAATACTGAGCGGCACTACAATTGCACTCGTTACCTTGAGACATAAGATGTTACGAGTAAGTCTCATTTGCCCAGTAATTTCACTAGCTACGGCGCCCTTCACACCGAATCACAGTAATGTTCACACATAAAACTGCTTCATCATCCATAATCTAGCCGGCATCCTGTACAAAGGAGCATCCCACTGGTAAATGTTCTGAGCTTCTGGAAGGAGCTAGGCTGGTTGGAGTAACTGGCCAATACTGCACGCAAAATAAACCTAACCCAGTGGCTTAAGGCGACATTAAATGCCAGCGACCTTGACCGATATGAGTTCACGGCTGCCGGCCCGCCATCTATGTAACAAAGCCAATATTTTCAAAATTCTTGCGTGGAAAACAGTTTCTATGCTTACAATCCTCGTTATTCGCTACTAATCTGAATAAATTAACCTACACAAAAAATTACAAGCTATAAGAATAACTTTTCTGAGAGAAATACCAAAAAAATGCGTCACGCCATGCCAAAAAACTTGTTTGACTTCAAAGAAATGTGGTAGTTCAAAAAGGCTCGGCAGTGTTAACTATAACCAACAGCAAGCATTAGCAACCTACAAATAAGACTCAAGGATATATGTAACAGGATTAAGTAATGTTCATAGCTCTAAATGCTATACTTTCACCACAAAACTTGTCTAAAAACACCATGTTTGCGTGTTTTCTGCTTACTCTTCGCCTTAACTGCAGAAACAGGAGCCCCTATAACATACCATACCATAGGTCAGATAAAAGTACATTTTTGTACAAGGGTAGAAAGTAGGTTATTCCAAATGGGCTGTCATGAACAAGTTTATAATATTAAAAAACGAATTAGACTATTAAATTAAAAATGTTCAGCACAATATACTTTCAGAAAATGGTGCGTTTTTGTAACTGCAATTTTATTTATAACGCGCGCAGATTAAGGATTGGTCTCCGCTTCGCTCCAACTAGATACCGCAGGCGTCGCCGCAAAGTAATCTACGCATCTATTACTATGCCCAAGTGGGCGTACTCGAGCCAGTGTCGAACAATATGTGACGTTGACGTGCCACATGTTCTGTTAAACTTTGCTAATAATTGAAACTAAAGTGCCGGGTTGCGTAATAAAACATAATAAAAATAATATTACAAGAAATAATAGTATCTAATATATAAAATTCTCGTGTCATGGTGTTAAACTTTGAACTCCTCCGAAACGGCTTAACCGATTCTCATAAAATTATGAGTGCATATTGTTTAGGTCTGAGAATCGGACAACATCTATTTTTCATCCCTCTAAATGTTAAGGGTGGTCCACACGAAGGTTTTTTTTGCTTTTAAATTTGTTTGATTATGAGTCAGCATTAAAAATACATACAACTTCAACTTCGACAACTTTTCACCCATCTACGACCAACAGTTACTTTTGTATCGCGATTTTAATATCGGCAATACAACGTTTGCTGGGTCAGCTAGTAATAATATAATATTTTGTATTTTATTAATTTCATTGTAAAATAACACGAAGCGTATGTTACAAAACTTTGAAAGATGTCATTGAGTGTCAAGATGCTAAGCGCACATGTATCTTATAATAGCCGTAATAAAATACTATTGTTCTAAGTTAGTACGGTATCTAGTTGGAGCGCAGCGAATACCAATCCTTAATCTAATGCAACTGTATTAAAAATAGTATTTTCTTTATTATTATTGAATAGCAGGATAAACGAGCGTACGGGTCACCTTGTGTTAAGTGATCACCGCCGCCCACATTCTCTTGCAACACAAGAGGAATCACAACAGCGTTGCTGGCCTTTATGGAAAGTGTACGCGCTTTTTTTGAAAGTACCCATGTCGTATCGTCCTGGAAACACCGCACAAGGAAGCTCATTCCACAGCTTTGTAGTACGTGGAAGAAAGCTCCTTGAAAACCGCACTGTGGAGGACCGCCACACATCCAGATGGTGGGGATGATATCCTAACTTGTGGCGTGTCGTGTGAAGGTGGAATAGATAAGAAAGGTTACTTTTCAAGGAAAGAAAAAATCTGTATTTCTTTTAAATAATTTATTCTAATAAATATGTTTAAATACTAATTCGATAAGAAAATTTGTAAGTCGACGGACACGCATCATCCTTATTTACATTATTACATTCTCAAGAATTACAAACTGATTATTTTGAACACGTACATAATCTAAGCACGTAGCGTTCAAAGATATATTTTGCGGACAAGGATTTAAACATTTTGGTTGAGCGAAATGAATTATTACGTAACTTTTTCGATGGGACTTTCGTAAAAATTGTATCTACACAAATTAAACTTCAAAATAAATTAGATTTATCAACGATACGTCACTCGAACGGTTGGCTCAGAGAACGCAAGAGGCTCGAGATGGGGAGAATTAATCCCAGAAGTGATGGTTATCACTTTATAAAATAAAAAATTGTTTAGAGTTAATATCTACCTATTTTCAACACCCAGGCCATACTTTGACATGTAAACAAGTAATTATGTAGCTGGTATTAAATAAAAATATCAAAAAAGAAATGCAAAATAAACTGAAAAAAAAAACCTTAAATAATATTTAATTATGAAGAAATATAAAAACACCGCAGTCATTAAATAATGAAAAATTTCATGGGATATTATTAACTATTTTTTTTCACCAGTGGGAGGCTCCTTTGCACAGGATGCCGGCTAGATTATGGGTACCACAACGGCGCCTATTTATGCCGTGAAGCAGTAATGTGTAAGCATTACTGTGTTTCGGTCTGAAGGGCACCGTAGCTAGTGAAATTACTGGGAAAATGAGACTTGACATCTTATGTCTCAAGGTAACGAGTGGAGTTGTAGTGCCGCTCAGTAATTTTGGGTATTTCAAGCATCCTAAGCGGCACTGCATTGTCCATTACAACCTGCCCATGCAGGGCGTATCAATTACCATCCGCTGAACGTCCTGCTCGTTTCGACCCTTATTTTCATAAAAAAATACTATTCCATTACATACATAGATACATCAGTAGTAGGGATTCGCCGGTTCTGGCTCACAGTAGTAGTGGGGATGAGCCGGTTCTGCCTCCCCGGTTCTGGCTCACTTGTTCGTGATGCCTACTAAAAAAAAAAAAAAAAGAAGTTTGGTGTCAAACTGGGGGTTTTGATGTATTTCCGAGCGATTGCGCTGATCCGTTTTTCGATATCTCTTATAGTTTCAAAGTTAGCTTTTTAAGTTAAACAGATCCATACTCATTACTAATCAGTGGTAATTAACCTAATGATTGGTGAGCGCCTCAATATGAATTCTATGAATGTGATAGATGTAATTAGTAAATTACCTCTCACATTCGTTACTAAGATTAAAACGACAGTTTTGTGCTGTGTGTCTTATTTATGTTAAAAGATTATAAAAATAAAGTATATAATAAAACATCGTTGCAGATTGTATCATTTTCAAAATATTTGATGAAATCATTCAAAATCTTCTTATTAAACTCAAAGTATAGATACATTAAACAGTACTCGCTAAATATACTGCGTCAAATAAATTCTTTACTCTTGTAGTATTGTAGATATACATTCTGCAATTGCCTTGTAAAAACCTCGGCTGGAATCCCTAAGCTGGACGATCATATGAATCGAAGTATTGTCCCATATCATGTTCATCAATGTGTATTGTAACAACCCAGTGAGAGCCTGGCTTATTTTCACTATCTATATCAAGTCAAGTGAAAAAAATCTTTATTCACTGTAAAACATTATAAGTTATTTAGTGCAAGTCAGGTTGAAGTACAAAAGTTACAATGGCATACAACAATATTCATTAACAAAATTTAGAAAATTAATTCCAACTATCTTTATCATTCAAATAATCTTTCACATTATAATAGGCCTTGGATGTTAATTTATTTTTTACGATACATTTAATTTTTTTAATAGGTAAGATTTTACCATCATTTGGGAGTTCATTATAAAATATAACACAATCCACATTAAAATATTAAGATATTTAATTTTACGGAGCCTAGTAGATGGAATTGCGAGTTTATGTGGAATTGCGAGTTTATGTTTGTCTCGAGTATTGACATTATGTACATCACTGTTCTTTTTAAATTGGCTAATATGTTCATGAGCGTATAGGAGGTTCTCGTATATGTACTGGCAGTGTAATGTCATAATATTAATTTAACTAAACTTTTCTCTCAATGAACCCCTTGAACGCATTTTATATATTGCTGACAATACAACAGGGCGTAACAACGTATATCGACTATCGGTTTACTGCGTAAATATTATTTTGAATACTGAGATCAATTTTCTTCAAATAATTCTGTATCTCGATTGTATTCAAATTAGTTTAGAATAAGCTCTTGTCAGTTGAGGGATTGAATATTTATGCGGTTCATGTATTTTATTCATGTATTTAAAAGTTATTGTGTTACAACTTACAATAAAACAAAACATCATTTTATGTACTTATATTAATTCAAAATTATAAGGCAATATAGTAGTAAGTTTAACCAAAAATAATACACAGCCTTACAAACGATCAAACATAAACATAACTGCGGTAATCTATGGAAATATTGTGATTTTTATCAATTTTATTGTATAAGAGCTTATTCAAAACGAACTTTGGTTTTTGAAATATGTAACTTGAGTTAAATGATATAGCTCTTTGTCATTATCTTGATGTAACAAATTTTGAGATAAATAAAATAAACTTTGGTTTCTGTGATTACTTCCTTTCGTGAATATATCAACAATCCGACAATCAGACTTCCTCATCAGGTCATCAATTATTATTAGGATTAGTTTAAGATTTCCGTCAAACATATTATAGAGATCAGGCAGTTATATCTTGAAAGTAATTAACATGGTTGAGATTTTATAAAGGTTGCTATATATCATCAAAGCATCAAGTGATTTAGATAAAATTTGTGTCACTGACATCATTCAAAAATTTTATAAAATTATTTGCGAAAACTAATTATCCACATCCACAGACAATGCAACTTCTACTACAAAAAAGGTTTCAAATAATATAATGAGACGATTTATTGTTAAACAACCATTTATTGATTATATTTCAATATAATAATTTATAAGTAAACCAAAATACAGTACCTACATCGTAACTTACTCCACAAGTTATGTATCTAATCCTATTCTTTTCAAAAAAATTAATTCAACCTTAAAACTTATATAATATTTTTTTATTTTATGATGACTCCAAGCTAATGTATCAATATAGTTTGCTTAGATATACCGTTTGGTATGACAAACTAGATTTATTTATTCGTTGAGTGAAAATATTATGCTTAATGACTTAAATCTATGCATTGAACAATATTCATTCTTATTTTCAAATAGGCATATCTTTTAATTTTCCATTTTCATATACTTACTTAGTTACACTTTTATTAAATTTGAATGTGAATTGTCCAACAACATCTAATGCATGCGTTTACATCTAAGTACTAGGAATTCATTAAATATGTTAACTTTGTTTTCATCTTTATAATTATGGTACCGCACTCTATTAATTGACTTTTGCATAGCAAACAATTTTTTCTGTAATCAGAGGTTTAGAAACGCAAATGTAAATCAAGTTTTATATCCGTGTAAAATTTTTATATATCAGTGTACAGTAATTTTAATTTATTTCGAAACTTATTTAACTAGTGAAAGTCATTGCATTAGAGTTTTAGAAATATTCAATATATAAAATCCCAAATTAATAGGTTTATTGAAGAACAATTTAGTTTTTCGTAATTGAACTGCAACCAAATTCTCATTTTAAACTAGATAAACTATGGAATTCTATCTTGGCAATTAAATCTTGTACAATTTTACATTTACTCTTTTTTCAATCTTTTCCATTGTTCTTTATACACTGATTTATTCATTAATTTATAAAAATATTTTCGAAATCAGCTGTAGGTAGCTTGTTTATGCATGTTCCTATTTAAATCTATGTAATATTGTAACTATGAGCTTTGTTTGAATTTTAAATTTCTATCAATATTTTGTAATTTCTGTGTGTGCGCGTGTGAAGGGCCCATATTGGCACACCTAAAGTTCTTTACCCGAAATTGTTCTTCCTAACTATTTGTAATCCGAATGATCATTCTTCCTAAAAATTTTCATCCTAAAGTTTTCATTCATACTATTTGTAGTGCTACCGGCGATGCTCATATCACTAATGTTTCCGAAAATTGTAATTAATAACATCATTAATGTAAATATATTTAAACTCCTACTGTTTTTTATCATAACGCTTTTATCCCTAAACATACTCACCATAATATTTTCACTCATACTCAGAATGAAACATTTACCAAGTGTAATAAAAAATATATGTGGGTAGAAGATTATATTTATAGTTTCAATGATTATTATTTTAGCTTGGTATACCTATAATCTTTTATCTTATTTAGATTTTGTTTTCTGAAATATTACTATAAATAATGGGTGTTGCCCGGCCTGCGGCCGGGCTCATATGTATTTATGTTCTAACTTAACCTAACCTACCTTTAGTTTCTAGAAAAGGATTTGGTTATAAGATCTAGATTCTGTTTTCTGAAATATAACTATTAATACTAGAGTGAAAAGAAAATACATCGACAAAAATGATAGAATTAAAAATATATTGATTATTTGAAAGCTATAGCCGCTAATATTAAACTTATTTAATTGAAATGTATATATGAAAACATGTATTTAACTACTTGTACCATGGTACTATTATTCTTATATGTTATACCTACATGTTATGTGAAAACAAAGTTAGGCAAAATTTGTGTATATAATATTGATTATTATGAATAAAAAGAAAGCTAAAAAATCGGCTATAAAAACGGAAAAGATATTATTCAAATCATCTTACAAGTAACATCTGTAAAAATAGCGTAATGCAATTAAATAGTACTTTAAAAATCGTCACAGTTAATGAATCAGCTTTATAATATCTTTTCCGTTGTTCATGCATTAAATTCTATTGAAAAAGTAATTGATATTATTCCACAAACGTAAGAAAAATACAAGTCATTCACAAAAACTATAAAATTAAATAATCGTAAAATTCAACTGACAATATGTTGATTCGATTAAATTTTTTTCATTCAGTTTAGACAAACTTGTCAAATATTTGAAGGAAGAACAATTTCAAACTTTAAGACTAAATTTTCCAAATAATAATGATTTTTAGCTTTCTTTTTATTCATAATAATCAATATTATATACACAAATTTTGCCTAACTTTGTTTTCACATAACATGTAGGTATAACATATAAGAATAATAGTACCATGGTACAAGTAGTTAAATACATGTTTTCATATATACATTTCAATTAAATAAGTTTAATATTAGCGGCTATAGCTTTCAAATAATCAATATATTTTTAATTCTATCATTTTTGTCGATGTATTTTCTTTTCACTCTAGTATTAATAGTTATATTTCAGAAAACAGAATCTAGATCTTATAACCAAATCCTTTTCTAGAAACTAAAGGTAGGTTAGGTTAAGTTAGAACATAAATACATATGAGCCCGGCCGCAGGCCGGGCAACACCCATTATTTATAGTAATATTTCAGAAAACAAAATCTAAATAAGATAAAAGATTATAGGTATACCAAGCTAAAATAATAATCATTGAAACTATAAATATAATCTTCTACCCACATATATTTTTTATTACACTTGGTAAATGTTTCATTCTGAGTATGAGTGAAAATATTATGGTGAGTATGTTTAGGGATAAAAGCGTTATGATAAAAAACAGTAGGAGTTTAAATATATTTACATTAATGATGTTATTAATTACAATTTTCGGAAACATTAGTGATATGAGCATCGCCGGTAGCACTACAAATAGTATGAATGAAAACTTTAGGATGAAAATTTTTAGGAAGAATGATCATTCGGATTACAAATAGTTAGGAAGAACAATTTCGGGTAAAGAACTTTAGGTGTGCCAATATGGGCCCTTCACACGCGCACACACAGAAATTACAAAATATTGATAGAAATTTAAAATTCAAACAAAGCTCATAGTTACAATATTACATAGATTTAAATAGGAACATGCATAAACAAGCTACCTACAGCTGATTTCGAAAATATTTTTATAAATTAATGAATAAATCAGTGTATAAAGAACAATGGAAAAGATTGAAAAAAGAGTAAATGTAAAATTGTACAAGATTTAATTGCCAAGATAGAATTCCATAGTTTATCTAGTTTAAAATGAGAATTTGGTTGCAGTTCAATTACGAAAAACTAAATTGTTCTTCAATAAACCTATTAATTTGGGATTTTATATATTGAATATTTCTAAAACTCTAATGCAATGACTTTCACTAGTTAAATAAGTTTCGAAATAAATTAAAATTACTGTACACTGATATATAAAAATTTTACACGGATATAAAACTTGATTTACATTTGCGTTTCTAAACCTCTGATTACAGAAAAAATTGTTTGCTATGCAAAAGTCAATTAATAGAGTGCGGTACCATAATTATAAAGATGAAAACAAAGTTAACATATTTAATGAATTCCTAGTACTTAGATGTAAACGCATGCATTAGATGTTGTTGGACAATTCACATTCAAATTTAATAAAAGTGTAACTAAGTAAGTATATGAAAATGGAAAATTAAAAGATATGCCTATTTGAAAATAAGAATGAATATTGTTCAATGCATAGATTTAAGTCATTAAGCATAATATTTTCACTCAACGAATAAATAAATCTAGTTTGTCATACCAAACGGTATATCTAAGCAAACTATATTGATACATTAGCTTGGAGTCATCATAAAATAAAAAAATATTATATAAGTTTTAAGGTTGAATTAATTTTTTTGAAAAGAATAGGATTAGATACATAACTTGTGGAGTAAGTTACGATGTAGGTACTGTATTTTGGTTTACTTATAAATTATTATATTGAAATATAATCAATAAATGGTTGTTTAACAATAAATCGTCTCATTATATTATTTGAAACCTTTTTTGTAGTAGAAGTTGCATTGTCTGTGGATGTGGATAATTAGTTTTCGCAAATAATTTTATAAAATTTTTGAATGATGTCAGTGACACAAATTTTATCTAAATCACTTGATGCTTTGATGATATATAGCAACCTTTATAAAATCTCAACCATGTTAATTACTTTCAAGATATAACTGCCTGATCTCTATAATATGTTTGACGGAAATCTTAAACTAATCCTAATAATAATTGATGACCTGATGAGGAAGTCTGATTGTCGGATTGTTGATATATTCACGAAAGGAAGTAATCACAGAAACCAAAGTTTATTTTATTTATCTCAAAATTTGTTACATCAAGATAATGACAAAGAGCTATATCATTTAACTCAAGTTACATATTTCAAAAACCAAAGTTCGTTTTGAATAAGCTCTTATACAATAAAATTGATAAAAATCACAATATTTCCATAGATTACCGCAGTTATGTTTATGTTTGATCGTTTGTAAGGCTGTGTATTATTTTTGGTTAAACTTACTACTATATTGCCTTATAATTTTGAATTAATATAAGTACATAAAATGATGTTTTGTTTTATTGTAAGTTGTAACACAATAACTTTTAAATACATGAATAAAATACATGAACCGCATAAATATTCAATCCCTCAACTGACAAGAGCTTATTCTAAACTAATTTGAATACAATCGAGATACAGAATTATTTGAAGAAAATTGATCTCAGTATTCAAAATAATATTTACGCAGTAAACCGATAGTCGATATACGTTGTTACGCCCTGTTGTATTGTCAGCAATATATAAAATGCGTTCAAGGGGTTCATTGAGAGAAAAGTTTAGTTAAATTAATATTATGACATTACACTGCCAGTACATATACGAGAACCTCCTATACGCTCATGAACATATTAGCCAATTTAAAAAGAACAGTGATGTACATAATGTCAATACTCGAGACAAACATAAACTCGCAATTCCACATAAACTCGCAATTCCATCTACTAGGCTCCGTAAAATTAAATATCTTAATATTTTAATGTGGATTGTGTTATATTTTATAATGAACTCCCAAATGATGGTAAAATCTTACCTATTAAAAAAATTAAATGTATCGTAAAAAATAAATTAACATCCAAGGCCTATTATAATGTGAAAGATTATTTGAATGATAAAGATAGTTGGAATTAATTTTCTAAATTTTGTTAATGAATATTGTTGTATGCCATTGTAACTTTTGTACTTCAACCTGACTTGCACTAAATAACTTATAATGTTTTACAGTGAATAAAGATTTTTTTCACTTGACTTGATATAGATAGTGAAAATAAGCCAGGCTCTCACTGGGTTGTTACAATACACATTGATGAACATGATATGGGACAATACTTCGATTCATATGATCGTCCAGCTTAGGGATTCCAGCCGAGGTTTTTACAAGGCAATTGCAGAATGTATATCTACAATACTACAAGAGTAAAGAATTTATTTGACGCAGTATATTTAGCGAGTACTGTTTAATGTATCTATACTTTGAGTTTAATAAGAAGATTTTGAATGATTTCATCAAATATTTTGAAAATGATACAATCTGCAACGATGTTTTATTATATACTTTATTTTTATAATCTTTTAACATAAATAAGACACACAGCACAAAACTGTCGTTTTAATCTTAGTAACGAATGTGAGAGGTAATTTACTAATTACATCTATCACATTCATAGAATTCATATTGAGGCGCTCACCAATCATTAGGTTAATTACCACTGATTAGTAATGAGTATGGATCTGTTTAACTTAAAAAGCTAACTTTGAAACTATAAGAGATATCGAAAAACGGATCAGCGCAATCGCTCGGAAATACATCAAAACCCCCAGTTTGACACCAAACTTCTTTTTTTTTTTTTTTAGTAGGCATCACGAACAAGTGAGCCAGAACCGGGGAGGCAGAACCGGCTCATCCCCACTACTACTGTGAGCCAGAACCGGCGAATCCCTACTACTTACATCTGAGGCTAAATAAGATTTTACAGCCTTGCGTTATTTTAACAGCAAATTTACATTTATCGACAATAGCTCTATGATGCTTAGCGGCGTTAAATTTTAATTGGTTTAAATTGTTTAAATCCTCTTTTGTTTCTTTAATATAAACCAGATTTTCAATTACAATTTCTAAAAATATTATTGGTTTTTAACAAATAAATAGTGGCAAGAACCTCTTTTTAAGCATGCAAAGAATGCTTTTGCCAGGAGGCTCCAATTTAAAGGGAAAATTCAACCCCAAGCTGTAGTTGTAAATATGTTTACAAAGTTGAGAGTTATTTAACTGTAAAAATAAACTTATTAAACTATCTATAAATAAATCTCATATCTTTCATTGTACTTCTACTGACGGCATATATTTTTAACCGACTTCAAAAAAGGAGGAGGTTCTCAATTCGTCGGTATGTTTTTTTTTTTATTTCAAAATTTTCGACTGGGTGAACCGATTTTAATAATTCTTTTTTTATTGGAAAGCTGGTGCTTCCTGTGTGTACCCGTTGTAATTTGGTCCAGATCTGACAGTGGCATCCATGAGAAAACCATATAAGTCTTAAATTTGCTATACATACGTTTAGCAAAGTGGATGATAAATTTTCGAATAACTCAATATCGCGCCAACCTATTTCGATGATTCTTTTTTTAATGGAAAGGATATACTTCAAAGATAGTTTCGTGAGAGTATGGTAAGGTTCTGATTACGGAATCCATGACAAGGTAATGGAACACTTCAATTCTGAGTCAACTTTAAATCTACACTTATTTAGATAAATTGTTAGTTAGTGTACTTCAAATTCACTAAAAACAAAAAATATTTTAACAAAAAAACAACTGACTTCAAAAACACTATTCCAAAACAATTCAAAACATAGTCGGTGTTATCCAAGATAGGTTTGTAACTACTTACGTCCGACACATCTCACCTATAACTATGTAATTATAGGTGAGATGTGCTTGAGTCGTGAGGAGGCGAGAGGCGAGAGCGGGTCGCGGCGGAAGGACACCGATTCCAAAAATTACAATAATCGTAACTAGAATAAGATTAATTAATTAGATTGTATAAAAATACGCAATTATTTTTATACTTTTAAGTGCATATTATATCCATTCTTTTGGAATAGTGTTTTTGAAGTCGGTTGGTTTTTTGTTAATATATTTTTTAACATAGAGAGGTACCGAGAGTTTGGAGTTTGAATGTTTGTTACTCAATCACGCCAAAATAGTGAATTATTGAAATCAATGAAATTAAATACACACGTTACAAGCTGGATGATTTTAATGAAGATATTTACACCGAGTGTAGTTTGGTCCCAGTTGAGAGTTAGGATAAGTTTTGAGTAGTTTTTAAATTTGTGTCCGTTAAATATTTTTATTTCAAATGTTATTTTTATATTTTATACTTCTATGGGATAAAGCCTTGACTGACGGTTCACTGTGACATTATTTCTGAACAGGGAAAAAAACAATTTTAGATCTAATCCAATTCAATAATAATCAAGGATTTAAAAGTTTTTCACTTATACAAACAAAGTTTATATTATTTACATATTAATATTCTTATATTAATTATATTTATTTTTAAACAAATTGTAAAAATATTATTAAAATAAAGAGGATGTAAATCAGGGGATGCTCAAACGGTCGATCGGGATCGACAGGTCGATCGCGAGTGCTTTTTGAGTCGATCTCGAGAGAAAAATTAAGTATAATAAACTAGAATCGGTAATTACGTACCATCTTATGAAAAGTATGCTCAGGACATGCAGTGTCACCCTTCAACATCCTAAGTCACTGTTTAGTTTAGCTTAGAACTTTAAAACGCGTTTGTTTTGTGAGAACCAATAAAATCGCAATTTTGAATAATAATTAAGAGTTTTTTCATTGACATTTAAGAGCTACACTTACCATGACTAAAAAATGCATATTTTACGCAAAACTAATATCTATGTCATCGTGACTCTCTACCTAGACGACAATCCTTCATCACACATACTTGAAGCCTCTCAGAGCCGATCGATCGTAGTCTACAAATATTGAGGTAGATCGCCAGCAGTTCAAGCACGTGCAGTGAGATTTGACATATGTTGACATTTAACATTTGACAGCTACTACGAAGAGCAGCTCGAATCATCGACGATCAAGTCATCCCCGATCGGATTGACTCTTTGGCGTTGGGTAGAGATGTGTGTTCTCTATGCATCTTCAACCGATTTTATCACGGGAAGTGCTGTTCGGGTTGATTCCAGCGGCTGAATTGTTGATGTTTATGTCTGGTATTCCACAACCGCGCGTTTTTCAAGAAATATCTTGCCACACACAGCCACTTTATGGAATCAATTACCGACTGCTGTTTTCCCGAACCGACATGACTAAGGGACCTTCAAGAATAGAGCATTCTTTTATCTTAAAGGCCGGCAACGCATCTTCTGACGCCTATTGTTTCGGATGTTTATACCAGTGAGAGGCTCCTTTGCACAGGATGCCGGCTAGATTATGGGTACCACAACGGCGCCTATTTCTGCCGTGAAGCAGTAATGTGTAAACTTCACTGTGTTTCGGTCTGAAGGGCGCCGTAGCTAGTGAAATTACTGGGCAAATGTCTTAACATCTTATGTCTCAAGGTGACGAGCGCAATTGTAGTGCCACTCAGAATTTTTGGGCTTTTCAAGAATCCTGAGCGGCACTGCATTGTAACGGGCAGGGCGTATCAATTACCATCAGCTGAACGTCATCCTCGTCTTATCCCGTATATTCATAAAAAAAAATCCATGGGCAGTTGCCTCACCACTCCTATCCCGTGAGCCTCTTGCCCACTTGCCTACACTTATATAAAAAAAAAGTTTAAAATAGTAGTAATTATAGTATTGGCGATTGGCGACGAAGTATAATCCGGCTAAGTTTGAAAGAGAACAGTTGCTTAAAACGTAGTGGATTTCGGCTATCTCCGTTTTTTACTAGATTATAGACGTCACCTGTCTATCAATGACTGCTCGTTTCATCCAATCGAGTGAATCGCTTTTTTGTTAGAGAGTTTAATAACATTCTTTTTTTCAATTCTCAGTATGAAACAGGTAAATGCACACACAACACAGCCTGATCATGAAATGGATTTAGTTATTATAATCAACGCTGAACTGATCACAAATTTCTTATAGCAGCAAGAACTATTAATCAGAAATATCTTATACCCTTGACTTAAATTATTAATACTAGACATGAAGATAAAATGATTCTACACCATACAGCCGTAGACTTCAGCCTTTCAACACAGGTTTGTTGCCCCGCAGGAGTTTGCTTAATAAAGACTGAGATAACGCCCCTAGAGGGCGTTAGTGGCGTTGCTCTTATAATTTATTTTATTCTAATATATTTTACAAGTTATGAACGAAACAGTCCCACAAACTTTTAATTTATTTATTTTTAACTCTTGAAATAAACATTTACTTTACGAGAGGTGCAAATAAAATAAAATACTTAGTGCGTAGTGTTTTAAGGGCTTTTTGCGATATTTCTAAAAACACTGGGCGCTAAGTTAAATAGCTTTGTGAATCGGGTATTAATCGATATTATTATGCTATTTATCGATAGATTGTACCTTACCCTAAGCCCATTCTTTCGCTTTAGGACGGTCCGACGCGTTTTAAGTCACCGCGAGAAGCGAACAGGCAACATCGCTTCTGTTCTGTCCGACAAACTGTCTTTGAACTTGAAGCGCGCGGGGTGGCAACATCGCATTTTGATGTGCAAACATTCAAGTTCATTGAACCATTGACCCAGTGACACAATTATAGTACAGCACGTTGATATTGGCTTAAAATTAAAATTCTACATTTTGACCTAATTAGTTCACCGATTTCGTACATGTTTTGTATGTCGTCAGCAAATCCAGTATCAAATATATGGCAACATTTAATTCATAAATGCAAAATACAAACTGTATAATAAAAAAAATTATGTGCAATGAAAAAAAAAATGCACAAAACCGAGTCAGGAGGATGAAGAATTTTGAAATTTTTTCTGTCTGTTTGTCTATTTGTACGGGTTAATCTCTGAAACTATTGGACCGATTTAATTGAAATTTTGCATTATGATACCTTACATCCGCGGACAACATCTTAGATACTTTTCACCCAGGAAAATTAAAGTGGGACAGTTAAAAGCCTTAAGTTACTTATATAGCGTAGTACACAACAACAAATTTTTATAAGTAGGTACTACGTGTTTAGTCATATGTGTACGCGGATGAAGTCGCGGCTCTCAGCTAGTTCATTAATAGTCATAGCCATAATGTTAACACCAGGAACAGACATGAGCTTATTATGCCTACTACTCGTCTAAGTCGAGTAAGTAAGTCTTTTGTGGGGCGATGTATATGCTTCTACAACAAGATTCCAGAAAATGTTCAAAACGGAAGTGTTCCCTTATTCAAAAGAATTGTTAAAAACGTTTGTGTGGTAAAGGTTACTATAACATAAATGAATTTCTTAATGATACCACATATTCGGAATGGAGCGACCTCACGCTATTAAATAATTACTTTAATTTTACAATATTACTTTGTAAACACATTTTTTGATAAAAAAAAAAAGCCCGCTGAGTTTGTTGCGTCCATTCTTCTCAGGCATTCATTTTGGAATGGTTGGTAGTTTTTTTTCTTGACTTTCAATAAGTGATGTCACATCTTATTTTGAATAAAAATATTTTACTTTGAATATAAATAAAAGATTACTCAGAGCCTACAACTTATATAAGTGCCGTCTTTCAATTTATTTTTCAAATTAATAGATCATTCAGAAATACGTCTTGGTTTATTTTCTAACTCCTTTCGTTGGTTAAGATTTTCACGATGGCTTTTGAAAAGTTAATTAAAACAGCTTTTAATTTTGAGCAGAGCAACCTTAGTTATTAAATCTTTGTATTTTTTTATGTATTAAATGATATTTTATTAATGACCGTTTATATACCTCTAAAATACTTTTTAAATTATTAAAATCGGACATTCCATTTAACAAATATAACGAATTTGAAAATGTCATTCTAAAGAAAATAATGCAATAATAAAATAATAACTAAGTGAAATGAAACTTTTATGTAAACAAAAATAAATCTATAGTCCGATTTAGTAGATTTTCCACTACCACGAGATCGGTATCTAAGCGAGTTAAACCGCGCGGCGATGCTATTCAATAAAAAAGTACCTACTACATACATATATCTAATATAAATGTTAACCCAAATATAAATGAAGTCACGTATTATTGCCAGAATTATTTAAGTTAAAAGCACTTCCTGTCATATTTCATAAGATCATTATTAGAAAATGAAGAAGTAAAACGTCACATCAAACCGATCTCTGTTCATAATGCGTACTATAAGTATTTGTAAAGTGTCACTTACCAAATTGCAAAAAAATTTCACAAATCTGCTTGAAGTAACCTCAGGTTAGCTTGCTCTTAAATCAAAGTGGCCGCCTCTCACACCGTCTGATACAGTTCAATAGCATATAATACTTTTATAGTTTAGATGCTAAAATAAAAATTAAACTTATGATTCAATTACTCATCAGAATGGGGTCATCGTTTATAGTCAACCATAAACTATTAGAAAAAACAGTGAGCTTTTCGAGTAGTTTACGTCTTCGATGGGGACGAAGTCGCGGGTATCAGCTAGTTCATTAATAGTCATAGCCATAATGTTAACACCAGGAACAGACATGAGCTTATAATGCCTACTACTCGTCTAAGTCAAGTAAGTAAGTCTTTTGTGGGGCGATGTATATGCTTCTACAACAAGATCCCAGAAAATGTTCAAAATGGAAGTGTTCTCTTATTCAAAAGAATTGTTAAAAAACGCTTGTCTGGTAAAGGTTACTATAACAAAAATGACTTTCTTAATGATACCACAGATTTGGAATGGAGCGACTGCCCTCAGGCTATTAAAGAATAACTTTAATTATACAATATTACTTTGTAAACATATTTTTTGATGAAAAAAAAAGAAAAAAAACCGCTGAGTTTGTTGCGTCCATTCTTCTCAGGTCTGAGGCATTCATTTTGGAATGGTTGGTATTTTTTTTTCTTGACTTTCAATAAGTGATGTCACATCCTAACTATCTATATATATAAAAATGAATTGCTGTTCGTTAGCCTCGCTAAAACTCGAGGACGGCTGGACCGATTTCGCTAATTTTGGTCATGAATTATTTGTGGAAGTCCAGAGAAGGTTTAAAAGGTGAATAAATAGGAAAATGCTGCTAAATTAAATAAAAACAACAAATTTGTTTTTAGTTTGATGTGTCCATACATAATTTCTATGAGAGAATTTATTGACGCACGTTTTTTTTTGTTTTTATGGAATAGGAGGACAAACGATCGTACAGGTCACCTGTTGTTAAGTGATCACCGCCGCCCATAATCTCTTGCAACACCAGAGGAATCACAGGACCGTTGGCGGCCTTTAAGGAAGATGTACGCGCTTTTTTTGAAGGTACCCATGTCGTATAGTTCCTGAAACACCGCACAAGGAAGGTCATTCCACAGCTTTGTAGTACGTGGAAGAAAGCTCCTTGAAAACCGCACTGTGGAGGACCGCCACACATCCAGATGGTGAGGATGATATCCTAACTTGTGGCGTGTTGAAGGTGGAATTCGGCGGCAGGAATCAGGTTAAACAGCTCTTCGGAACACTCCCCGTGATAAATGCGGTAGAAGACACACAATGAAGCGACGTCTCTACGCAACGCCAAGTGATCCAGCCGTTCACAGAGCACTGGGTTCCCGACAATTCGAGCTGCTCTGCGTTGCACGCGGTCAAATGGATCGAGCTGATACTGGGGTGCGCCAGACCAGAGATGACAGCAATACTCCATGTGTGGCTGGACCTGCGCTTTGTAGAGCGCTAGTATGTGGGCCGGCTTGAAGTATTGCCGTGCTCTATTACTGACGCCCAGTTTCTTTGAAGCCAATTTGGCTTTGCCTTCCAGATGACCACGAAATTGGCAATCACTCGAGATTTCGAGACCCAATATTCCGATACTAGGCGAGGCTTTGAAGGAAGTGTTGTCGAAGAGCGGTGATACGACAAATGGGTTTTTTTTAGTGGTAAACGCGCAAACTTGAGTCTTCTGGGGGTTAAATTGGACAAGGTTCAATTTTCCCCATTCCGCGACCTTCTCAAGAGAGGACTCGATAGAAGACACTAGTTTCTCCCGGCACTGGTCGACGATTTCCCGAGAGAGACCTGCATGGCCAGTGTATACGGCATTACCAGTGCTGTCGTCTGCATAGCAATGAATGTTGGAGGTGTCCAACATATCATTGGTATGCAGAAGAAACAGCGTGGGAGACAGCACACAGCCTTGGGGCATTCCAGCATTCAAGGGCTTCGGGTTCGAGCAATATCCGTCGACAACGACCTGTATGCTACGCCCAGTGAGGAAGCTGGAGGTCCACTTGCACAAGCTCGGGAAGCCCAAATGATGGAAGTTTGGAGAGGAGCGCCTTTTGCCATACACGATCAAAGGCCTTCGCTATATCCAGGCTAACTGCCAGACCTTCCCCCTTGCTTTCAATAGCCGCAGCCCATCTATGTGTCAGGTATACCAGAAGAACACCTGCCGACCGACCATGGCGAAACCCGTATTGTCGGTCGTTGATCAACTGGTGACCCTCTAGGTATACCAAGAGCTGACTGCTAATTATGCTCTCCATGATTTTGGAGAGCAGGGAGGTAATAGCTATAGGCTTGTAGTTTGCCGGATGCGAACTGTCTCCTTTTTTTTGGATCGGATGGACAAGGGCAGACTTCCATGAGTCAGGGACTACGCCTTTAGAATAAGAGTGCCGGAATAAACGCGTTAGCACCGGCGTCAACTCAGGGGCACACGTTCTAAGCACGATTGGAGAAATGCCATCCAGCCCGTTCGACTTCCTGACGTCCAACGAAAACAGAGCTCGCCTAACAGTTTTCTGTCTGAACTGTACTTCAGGCATAGAGCTCTGACGCCGCGGGATGGTCGGCGGTGTTTTTCCGTTGTCGTCAAGTGTCGAGTTGGAGGCAAAAAGAGTGCACAAGAGATCGGCTTTCTCTTTTGCCGTATGGGCCAGGGTGTCATTCCTCATGTGCAACGGCGGCATGGACGATTGGCTGAAGTTACCAAGAGCAGCTTTCGACAACGACCAGAACTTGCGTGTTCCGGTCGGGTAACTGGAAAGCTGCTCGCCGATTTTGACGACGTGTTTTGACTTTGCACGGGCGATTTGCCGCTTAAAAAATCTGGAGGCACGGTTGTATTTCCTCTTAAGAACTGTGCAGTTCGGATCCTTTGTGCCCAGCGCCGCAACCCAAGTTCGATACGCCTGTTTTTTGCAGTCAGATGCTGCTTTAACTGACGCATCGAACCAGGGCTATGATCTGCCACCGATGGGTGCTACAGAGGTTGGTATAAAATATCCATGACAGTTCTGCTGTGAAACAATTATATGTCTTCGATGAATACTTGAACTACAAACTGCGACGAACAAATTAAAATATTTTTATTCAAAATAGGATTTGATATCACTTATTGAAAGTCAAAAACTACCCCCCATTCCAAAACGAATGTCTCAGACCTGAGAAGAACGGGCGCAACAAACTCAGTGGGCTTTTTTCATCGAAAAAATATGTTTACAAAGTAATATTGTACAGTTAAACTTATTATTTAATGGCCTGAGGGCAGTCGCTCCACTCCCAATCTGTGGTATTATTAAGAAAGTCATTTATGTTATAGTAACCTTTACCACACAAACGTTTTTTGTTCATTTTCTGGGATCTTGTTGTAAAAGCATATACATCGCCCCACAAAAGACTTACTAACTCGACTTAGCCGAGTAGCATTATAAGTTTATGTCTGTTCCTGGTGCCTTCCATTATGGACTGTGATTATGGTTACAACAGTTACTAGCAAATTCACTTATGTGCCTATGAACATACATTACATAATCAAGAATATATTGAGAAGCAACAGTCAAGATGTTATTAATATGTTCATTAACCGAAATTCAGAATAAACTGTTTTGACAACGTTGTTTTTGTTTGGTATTTGCTAATCGGGGCAACGTCGACGGTTCAGATTATGAACAGTAGAAATGAACTTTCCTTCATACATTTTTCAGGTTTAGAACTGGCAGACGTATTGCTCCGTCCGTCGCATCGGTCGCTTCGTTCAAGCAGCTGGCAACCGTTCACGCATCACCGAACCAGTTTATCATTAGACTATAAGCTAGTTTATCTGTTGACAACCAATAAAAAGTAGAAAAAACAGTTTGTTCATCAACGCCCACTACTACTTTGCGTAGTCACGAAATATGCCGAAACTTTGCATTATACTTCCATCAAACTCATGTTAGGCTACATTATCGAGTGCTATTCTTATATCTAGTATTATTGGGCACCTCAGTTTCGTTTTCAACCACGTCCAGCGCAGAGCGCAAGTCGGAGATCCAGAACTATTTAAACGGCTCAATTTGGGTGTTTTCTATCACTTTCATCAGGGTGGTTTAAAATATGCATATTTTTAAGAACTAACTGAAGTTATCCCGCCAAATTCCAACATAACCACACAAAACCTCATCCGCAGCATTTAAAAAAAAACTACTTTGGGAAAAGAGAAAAACACTGGCTAGTGCCCACTGTAATAAATGAACTGCCACAGGATTTGTTAAAAGATGTTTCCTCTATAATCATCTTAATCACATTCTTACGAAATATTATCTGTTACTGTGCCGATGAAATAGATTTAATATGACTTAATTTTTATATAATTAAATTATAACTTTAACTTTACTCACGGACGAGTAAAAAAAGAAGGACTCCGCGCCATAAGCGAAGTGAAGCACCGTTATGCTAGTGTGTGTGCGGTTACGGGGGATACTATGTAGTTACACAGTTTTTTCTCCCTTGAATAATCATATATGGCCACAAATACTTATATAGTATCGTTTTTACACTTTTTCCCAACGCACGACGGCATTTTTAAAATATTTTATTGAGACGCAAACTGATCTGTCACAGACGATGACAATTCTCATAATGGCCGCCTATCGGCCTGTAGTAGTGTAAGTGTGTGCGTGGGGCTATGTATTTACACGTTAATCGGCTTGTTTTGGTGCTACACTGTTATGTAAGGTGACACGGAGTCCTTATTTTCTTACTAGTTCGTGACTTTACTATGCCAGATTATTTTATAATCGCCAAACCATTAGGTTTAATAGTTGTTTTAGGTTTAATACCGTATCATTTAGTTTTATTGTGAGTAGCATTATTGTTCCACGAGAGCTGCTGCCGACAAACTACTCACGTAGTTTGACAGATTGTACTTATGACATTTGTAAGGGCTACTTGAATAAATGAAAAAAAAAACTTTATAGAAGATGTTCAATGAATTTGATTTTTATATGAACTACGGAATTTAGTAATTTACAAGTAGTGCATACACACCCTGTACGAACCGGTAAAACTCTTGTGCTTCCTCTGGTATGTAGAGCACATTTGGCGGTGGTGATCATTTACCAAGTCACCAAAAACATTTAAATTGAGTTTTATAATTCCTTTTTTCTCTACTGATACTTGTTACACTTCTGTGTGAGTGCCATCCGTGGCCAGTGGGCTAGCCGTGGTCTAGAGTTTGTCACGAGTGGAGCACTCGTGACAAACTTTTCTTTCTTTCTCACACCAAAGTAACTAGAACACTATTTTAAAGCGTCGTTTGTTAGCTAAACAGAAAGTCTCGCCTCTGCGGTTTCTGTGTAGGTTTTAAACTTAAGTATACCTATCAGTTGGTGGACCGGACTTTGTCTGTATAAATTTAGTGAAATAAGCATATGTAATATAATGATTTATTTAACCATCTTTGTCTGAGATGTAAGATAAGAATAAGACAATATCTTGATACACTTTGGCTGAAGTGTTGAAAAAAATATGTGAAATAGCGGGAAATGATTGAAGTTTCTAACATATCCAGCGCGTTCCAAATTTGAATTGAAAAAAAAGTAGAAGTTTTTAAGTTTTAACAATATTTATGGCCAGACTTGTCAGCGAAAGGCCGACAGAGATCGGATTGATGCCTTTGAGATGTGGTGCTAGAGGTGAAATGCTTCAAATCCATTGGACAGCATTTCGCACCAACCAATCCATCCTTCACACTCTAGGTGTAAAAATCAGACTCTCACCCATCTGCCTCCGTAAAATCTTAGAGTTCTTTGGATATATCGCCAGAAAAGATGGCCACAACCTCGAACAACTGAAGGTCACTGGTCACTTAAATTTGCTGACCAAATCCGCAAATCTCTTGATAGACTCCATGACGCACTGTAAGTAGCCAAAGATGTGAATACATTTCACCATTCTACGTGCTTTGGCTGAGATTTGGGCGATCAGTTTCAGTTGCCTTATTTTTTGGAAAGCTCTACATACACCAAAGGTAAAAGGCATTTATTTTCTCAAAATTGATTCTTTAGAATTCTTTTTAATGTCATTTCTAATATACTAGACACTAATACCGCTTTGAAAACAAATGGTGCTCTGAGAGAGAAGAAGGGGCTCAAGAAACTCTCCCATCAAATATACAATATTGTACTGTCATTGCTATTGCTATAAAATAATCATAATCTAGTCCGAGGCTGTCGGATCTCTTACATATTCAGGCTGTGGAGTAGTAGAATTTACGATCAGAGCCATTTTTTAATAAAACATTTCAATTTATTTGTAGATAATGCCTGTACAGTGGCTGGGACTTTATTATAAGAGTAAATACATAATAGCTTTAAGGGTAAATGTAGATATCTACATTTACCCTTAAAGCTATTATCGTCGAATAAAACATACATAATATAAATTAGAAAACCCAAAACGTGGCGGGCGAGCTTCTTAATATATTTTCTAACAAACTTATATACTTGTAATAATAATAATTCTTTATTTGCATAATGTGTGTATTTATCGTTTGCACAGCAATTTTCTATTATATTTGTTGTATTTTTTTGTTATGGCAAGAGATAACTATGGACAACAGACGCATTAGCATCTGATTGGCTAATCTAATGCCAATTGACTCTCGCGCCGGTTAATAACCAATTGTCACCGGGCACCGCCACAGTCGTGCGCATATTCATTCATCAGTGGTCACCGGTATATTCGCGACGCATAAAAGTACTCGGTGTAACGCATTAATTCACCAAACGCCGAAAGGTCACCACTTTAGCACTGACCTGTATAGCCGAGTGGTTAGCGATCCTACCTATTAAGATAGAGGTCCCGGGCTCGAATCCCGGTAGGTGCAAGCATTTATATGATGAATATGGGTGTTTGTTTCCGAGTCATGGATGTTTAAATGTATTTATGTATGTTTATATGAATTTATGTATGTTTAAGTAAGTATATTGTATTAAATATATCATTGTCTTGTAACCCATAACACAGGCTATATATGTTTAACTTGGGGCAAGATAATTTGTGTCAATATTATTATATATTATACACTTTAGCACTCAAGACCCCCGCTAATCCTTAGGAACTCCTAAGGATTAGCGGGGGCCGTCAGTAGACCACCAGTGGGAGGCTCCTTTGCACCGGATGCCGGCTAGATTATGGGTACACAATTGCTAGAAACTGTCATAGCCATAATGTTAACACCAGGAACAGACATAAGCTTATAATGCCTACTAATCGGCTAAGTAGAGTGAGTAAGTCTTTTGTGGGGCGATGTATACGCTTTTACAACAAGATCCCAGAAAATGTTTAAAACAAAAGTATTACGTTATTCAAAAGAATTGTTAAAAAACGTTTGTGTGGTAAAGGTTACTATAACATAAATGACTTTCTTAATGATACCACAGATTGGGAATAGAGCGACCGCCCTCAGACTATTAAATAATAAGTTTTATTATACAATATTACTTTGTAAACATATTTTTTGATGAACAAAAAGCCCGCTGAGTTTGTTGCGCCCATTCTTCTCAAGCCTGAGGCATTCATTTTGGAATGGGTGGTAGTTTTTTTTAACTTTCAATAAGTGATGTCACATTCTATTTTGAATAAATATATTTGAATTTTAAACACAACGGTGCCTATTTCTGCCGTGAAGCAATAATGTGTAAGCATTACAGTGTTTCGGTCTGAAGGACGCCGTAGCTAGTGAAATTACTGGGCAAATGAGGCTTGACATCTTATGTCTCAAGGTGACGAGCGCAGTTATAGTGCCGCTCATAATTATATAAATAATTCTTGGGTTTTTCAATAATCTTGAGCGGCACTGCATTGTAATGGGCAGGGTGGTTAAATAACTATCAGCTGAAAGTCCTGCTCGTTTCGTCCCTTATTTTCATTAAAAAAACATCTTTTTTTATGGAATAGGAGGACAAACGAGCGTACGGGTCACCTGGTGTTAAGTTATCACCGCCGCCCCCATTCTCTTGCAACACCAGAGGAATCACAACAGCGTTGCCGGCCTTTAAGGAAGGTCTACGCGCTTTTTTTGAAGGTACCCATGTCGTATCGTCTCGGAAACACCGCACAAGGAAGCTCATTCCACAGCTTTGTAGTAGGAGGAAGAAAGCTCCTTGAAAACCGCACTGTGGTGGACCGCCACTTGAAATCTCATGTCTATTGTTTCGCCATAACTAATTTTCATTTTTAATATCATAATATGTTTTCCTACGCACGCACACGCGTATATAAAACTATATTTAAAAATTATATACTTATTGTTTTTTTCTTGTAATATATAAAAGTTAAATTTTAAAATTTTATCTTAATTTAGATCGACTAGTAAAGGCCTTTGTCCTCTTATCCACAATGCAACACTAAAAATTATCGCGAAATATTTTAAAATCTCTGATCAAAAACTTAATAACGATAAATTGTAAAACTTCATTAAATTATGGTCTGCATTATAAATGAGTTTGAAAAAAATTATTACATTTCAAACAAATGCGTTTCTGATTTTCAATGGTTCAGAATTAGAGAAAAAGAACAAGATTAAATACGTTTTAATCCCAAATGATTTTATTGTTTGAATTTTTACTCACCATACACTCAAACAGTCTCTTTTACTTTTCTTTGTGAAGTGTAACCACTTGTTTTTCTTCAATCTGTATTCTGTGGTAGTGATCTTTAAAAGGGTAGAGAATATATGTCAGGAACCCATGGTATCGCGCGCTATTTTATTTGAAAGATTATCATTCCAAAAATACGTACATCGTTATTTAAAATCCGCAGAATAAGTTTGAAATCATTTTTGAAATAAAAGATGGCCGCCGCGAAACGAAAGGTTCTTAAGAAGGCAGATAACGTGTCTCAATTCGACTGTTTTATGTTTGTTACCTGAGAACTTTGGACGGAATGAACTGATTTTGATGATTCTTTTCTTATTTCAAAGCTGGTACTTCCCGGGTGGTGCCAATTTGGTCCATTCTGACAACGGCATCCATGAGAGAATCTTATAAGGGTTAAATTTGCATTAAATATATGAGCGACAAATGAACGAAAATCTCAATATAACGCCAACTGATTTCGATATAAGATCGAGATACGACAATATAATGTAGTTTAAATTTCAATACAATTATTGTTATTTTTTGGAGTTGCTGTCTATGTTGGTATAGGTGAGATGTGCTTGTGTCGCACGCGCGGAGCCGCGGGAGGACACCGATTCCAAAAATAACAATAATTGTAACTACATTGTATTGCCATAATAATTTGATTGGCTCTTAGTTAGTTTACTATTTTTCATTTCATTTCACTTAGGAGACCTTTAAAAATAAGTTGATTTTTATGACTTTTTAGTATTATATTGTTTTGAAATAGTTTTTATTGAAGTCGTTTGTTTTTTGATAATTTTTTTTAATTCCAAAAAGGCTGCCAAAAGTAACTTAGGTGGTTCCAATTTTAGTTTCTTTAGAGTAAGCAATAATTATTCACCATAAGAATTTTATATTGTACTTATACTTAAGACCAGTAGTTTTATTTACTTGCAGCTCTTGAAGGTCCGAAAGCATTTCCGTTTCTGGCAGTATTGGTAATTGATAATAGAATGAATGAATTACAGAAATCACTCTCCAAATCTTGCAACAATCTTGTACAGTCTGGTGAATTAGTTCTATTACAAATAATTAAGTTATTTTTTATGATGTAATGTAGTCATAATAAGAGTTATAATATGTAGGTAATTAAACTAAAGCATGGTCTCCGCTGTGCTCTAACTAGATACCGCAGGCGTAGTCGCAAAGTGAACCAACCAATACTACGCCCAAGCGGGCGTACTCGAACCAGTCTGGAACAATGTGTGATGTTTATGTTCCACGTGTTGTGTTATACATTGCTAATAATTGAAACTAAAATACCGGGTTCCTAAGTTAAACTTTGTAAATATAATACTACAAGAAATAAGAATGATACTGATATCACATATCATCAGTAAGTATTTTGTATTTTATTAATTTCAATGTAAAATAACACGAAGCGTTACAAAATTTGAAAGATGCCATTGAGTGTTAAGATGCCACGCACACAAGCATGACGTAGTTACCGAAATAAAAAAGCTTCTTAGGTATTGCGGTATCTAGTTCGAGCGCAGCGGAGACCAATCCTTAATCTAAGAATATGTATTTATTTATTGAAGTTGCAGCAATCAATTAAAAAGCATTCTATTCGATATTATGGCTTAAGTGCAGGCCTTTCTCGCCATAAATAAATGGAATTAAGCACATTTTTAATGGACAATTTATTCACTGCTCATTCTATATATATAAACAATTTTTTTATTAATTTATCAACCTCATTATAATTCTAAAAACATTTAAAAGTCGCCTTCTACTCATTATTTTAAGCCTCTTACTCAGGCTAGACAAACTCTCTAAAAAAAAAGCGATTCACTCGATTGTATGAAACGTGCAGTCATTGATAGATTGACAGATGACGGCTATAATCTTGTAGCAAACGGAGATAGCCGAAATCCAAAACGTTTTAAGCAACTGTTCGCTTTCAAACTTAGCCGGATTATACTTCGTGGCCAATCGCGCACTGTAATTACTTACTACTTCAAACTTATGTAAAATGACTGCACGTTTCATACTAAACAAAATTTCCATTCTAAAAATTTTTACTTAAGCCGTCCCGCCGCTTATTACGTAGTATTTCTATCAAATTCAAATTCAAATATTTTTATTCAAAATAGGATGTGACATCACTTATTGAAAGTCAAAAAACTACCACCCATTCCAAAATGAATGCCTCAGACCTGAGAAGAATGGGCGCAACAAACTCAGCGGGCTTTTTTTTCATCGAATAACTATGTTTACAAAGTAATATTGTACAATTAAACTTATTATTTAATAGCCTGAGGGCGATCACTCCATTCCCAATCTATGGTATCATTAAGAAAGTCATTTATGTTATAGTAACCTTTACCACACAACCGTTTTTTAACAATTCTTTTGAATAACGTAATACTTTTGCTTTGAACATTTTCTGGGATCTTGTTGTAAAAGCATATACATCGCCCCACAAAAGACTTACTAACTCGACTTAGCCGAGTAGTAGGCATCATCAGTTTATGTCTGTTCCTGGTGTTAACATTATGGTTATGACAGTTTCTGGCAAATTCACTTATATGCCGATGAACATACATCTTTATGTATATAATTCTCATACACACGTATGTCACTGAACTCCTCCTAGACGGCTGTACCGATTCTAATGAAACTTTCTGTGTGTATTCAGGTGGACTCGATAATGGTTTAGATTCACAATTGAACTACCTCCTAAACGGCTGGACCGATTTTGATGATATTTTTGTGTGTCCCAGTGAATTTGAGATTGGTGTGTGTCTTCAGGTCGATTCGAGAATGGTTTAGATTTACAATTAAACTACCTCCTAAACGGCTGGACCGATTTTGATGATTTTTTGGTTTGTTTCAGTGAATTTGAGATTGGTTTAGATTCTCGATTCCGTCCATATAATATGACTCGCCTGCTCATGTGTATGTTAGTGAACTCCTCCTAACGGCTGGACAGATTTTGCAAATTTAAGACGTGTGTACAGGACAACGTCTGTTGGGTCCACTAGTTATATTATAAAGAAAAAATCCTCTTTGCTATTGATATATTATGTTGTGCAAATTACAATATGGTATATATTCATGCATCCCAAACATTACTACACCACTATTTTCAATGCACAGACACGCAAATCTTTCAAATACGTTATACGTATAGTTGAAACGATGAAAACCATTTGGAGTTTCCATCGGGGGTTGTTTCCTCTGTAATCGAATTCACTTGTATATTGTTCTACCCTCGCATGTCGGGAGATAAATATCCTTTGGTTGTGATATATAGCTTGGAACTAAGGAAAGATTTGTTTGAGGTTTTTGATAATAAGATAATGCAAGAAATTAAAAACTTCTTTTAGGATTTCAAGATTTCATATATTTCTGAAATTCATAGTATTGCAAAAAAATTGTAGTCGGTGGGAGCCAAGTCTGGCGACTTGTCGGAGGTTTATGATATGTTAGTCCTTTTTTATAGAAAAAGAGGTCAAACGAGGAAAAACGAGCGTATGTGTCACCTGGTGCTAAGTGATCACCGCCACCCACATTATGGGTACGCTTTGCTTCAGGAATTTGTTGCGGCGTTGATCTGGAGTTGCTAGATTTTCTTGCAATGATCATAAACATTATACAATCCACTTTTCATCGCACGTCACAATTCGCCCCAAAGCCCCTTCATTACTCTTCTATTTCAGAATGGTTAGGAACACTTCAATGCGAGTTTCTTCTCTCTGTAGGCCAATCAAATCATGGGGCACCATATTTCCAAGCTTTTTTATTTTACCGATTTGATGCTAATGGGTCAATATTGCTAATATAAAACCATGATGCTAATTCCTATGAAGTTTAGCGCGATTCATCTTCTACTATCACATTAAATTGATTCGGAGCTCATTCATCAAGTCGAACTTTTCATTTGCCACTGTCATACTTTGTATTCTCACACGCAACGCAGTATGGTTACTGCAAGCTGTGTCTTCTGCATTTGTTCCACGCTGGAACTTTTGTTGGAAAATTACTCAAATGTTCAAAGTTGACTTTGAAATCTTTCTCGATCATTTACTCAAAAATCTTTACCTTTAAATCTGAATGAAAGAGTAATTGAATCTCATATTGATTCAATATTCTTAGGCTGCATTTAGTGCTCGACCGACGGTCAGCGGTGACGTAGGTCTAGCGTAGCTATAACTATGAAGATATAATATAACATAAATGAACGCGTTCAATCCAGTGCTGATGAATTGCTACGCGCGTAGAGCTACGTCACGCTGACGCGCTATGGCGATGGCCGATGAATAAGTGCGTTCAGTACTACGCTGACCGAGCGACCGATCGTACGTGCGTCTGTATAATCGTCATCAAAAATCGTAAAGAATAACTCGTGTTCTGGCATGTTAGAATATACTCGTATTGTATAAATTTCTTCTTCAATTTGACGCTCTGTAAAATCTGGCTAAACATGATATCTTCTCCATCTTTTATTCTATAATCGTTTGCGCAAGTAGTACGCACATATTAAAGATTTTAAGCTGAATTTATTTTTCTTCGCAATTGTACACGCAACATCAAATTTGCTGACCGTCGGTCGACCACTAAATGCAGCCTAAAGATCCAAAAAAAAATCAATGCATGGGGCATGCAGAAGAGTTGGCGGCGGATGAACCCCTAGCGGGTCAACGGCGGCACTCGCACCTGGAGTATAGGTGACAGTCTTGGCGTCAGGTGGCAACCGGCCGTAAAACACACAGTGA
Source organism: Leptidea sinapis (assembly GCF_905404315.1). Classification (NCBI taxonomy): domain Eukaryota; kingdom Metazoa; phylum Arthropoda; class Insecta; order Lepidoptera; family Pieridae; genus Leptidea; species Leptidea sinapis. The sequence goes on along the minus strand of NC_066280.1, from coordinate 11,451,001 downwards.
AAACACAATCTCCTGACACAAAAATGAAAGTACAACATAAAAGGAAAGAGATACATACTAGGGCCTCCCCCCGAAGCGACGACTTCGGACTCAGTGCTACCAACATGCGCATAGCGTCTTGGAACAGTGGTTCTCTGACTGGGCGTAGCCAAGAATTGGCACAGCCCTGACATAGACGCAATATAAACATATGCTGTATTCTAGAAATAAAATGGAAAGGCTCGAAATCTAGGAATATTGGTCAAAATTACCAACTGTATTACCATGGCTCGTCTACTAGAAATGGGGTGGGCATTATACTTGAAAAAAATTTAAAACAAAGAGTTATTAAGGTACACCGAATAAATGATAGCATCATATACGTCAAACTCGCGCTCGACAATCAGCCCTGCCTTAACATTAACTTCTACTTATGCACCGCAGACAGGCTGCCGTAAGGAAGAAAAAGAAGCTTTTTGGGAAGAACTACAAGAGGTACTCCAAATTATACCAAATACGGACAGGAAAATCATTGTAGAAAATCTTAATGGACATGTAGGCAAGAAAGCTCCAAGGGACTGCAATGCCCATGGAAACTTATTAATAGTCAAACAACGTTTTAAACAATCACAAGATTTTAAACAAAACAAATACATCAATGACACTTCAGGAAAATTATTAACTACAAAGACATAAATAACAGGTGGCAGGAATATTTTCAAAAACTACTAAATGAAGAATTTCCACATTATCAAATATCACTTCTTTCTCCAATTTCTGGCCCTATAGAAGCCGTTGCACCTACTGAAGTTACAACCGCTATTATAGCAATGGAAAATGGCAAAGCCACAGGCCCTGATGAAATACCTACAGAGCTATGGAAAAAAGCAGGTGCCAATGGTGTAAAATGGCTAACAAAACTATTCAACCTGATTTTATCTAAAGGAACTATGCCAGACATGTGAAGACTTAGCAACATGATACCATTCTACAAGAATAAGGGAAACATAGCAGAGTGTGGAAATTACAGAGCGATCAAGTTGACGTCACATACCCTTAAGATCTGGGAAAGAGTTATGGTCAAGAGGCTGTATAAACTCACAACAATTTCACCAAATCAGTGCGGCTTTACTGCGGGAGTGGGCACTATTGGGCACATACCTTAAGGATACTAATGGACAAGTACAAAGCCCTTATAAAGGATCTGCATATGGTCTTTATAGATCTGGAAAAAGCTTTTGACAAATACCCCCTGTCCCCTGCTATTTAGTCTCCGTGGACACTTTTATATGCGGATGATGTAGTCCTAGTAGAGGAATCACTGCCGGAACTTCAAAGAAGCCTCGAAGCATGGTAGCATTGGAGGGAAAAGGTCTAAGAGTGAGCCGACAGAAAACTGAATATATGCACTGCAATTTCTCTGAAAGCGACACATATACCCAGCCAACACCCACAATCGAGGGAAACCCCTTGAATTAAGTAGACGAATTCAAACATCTCGGGTCCGTTATTAACAATAAAGCCAATATCGAAAGTGATATTCAAAATAGAATAAAAATAGGATGGCTGATGTGGAGATCTATTACTAGTGTTCTATATGACGCAAAAACGCCAATTAAAACTAAGGGTACCGTGTACAAACGAGCAGTGAGACCAGCTTTGGTCTATGCATCCGAATGCTGGGGAATGAGAAAGTGTGACGAACAAAAAATGCATGTCGCTGAAATGAAAATGTTGCGTTGGTCTGGGTGTGTTACACGGTCAGACAAAATGTAATGAGTATATCCGAGGCACCTTTAAAGTTACACCTATACATCATAAAATGCAGGAAGGCCGATTACGCTGGTATAGGCATGTAATGCGTAGGGAAGAACACCACATGACGAGGCGAGTCATGGATATGGATGAGGTGAAGAGAGGCACAAGCCGCCCACAAACTACCTGGACTAGAACTGTTAGCAATGACACGATGATGCTAGGCCTAACGCCAGTAATGACCCAAGATCGCAGACAGTGGCGATCTTGTATAAGGAGGGCCGACCCCAAATAGGGAATGTGCCAGGGGAATATATTGAGCGATACTGTATTGTAATGGGCAGGACGTATCAATTACCAGCAGCTGAACGTCCTGCTTGTCAAGACAAGTCCCTTATTTTCATTTAAAAAAAAAACACCAAAACGGCTATCTCATTCTCATACTCTATATTTTTAAGTAGTTTCTGGAACACGAAAAATATCTTTTTTGGACTCCCTCATATAAAATATTTTAAGTTAAAGGAATATTTCCAACATAACAAAATACTAAGTCACGCTAAATAATAAGGCTGTACCCAACAGAATACTTAATGGAAATATACTGCGGAATTCAGCAGTGCATGGAATCTAATGGCAAATATGTTTAATGTGTTGAATATTTTAATGTTATAGTTTATATTTCAGCAAATGTTGTTTCCGAAAATTACATGATATGAAGATCTTTAAGAAAGTCATAGATTCTAGTGATTTCCTTAGTATTTAAACATTTGGAAAATATAATTTAATATTGATATTGGCATTGTTGTATGTTGGAATTGACGAACAACATAATGTTATACTATTAGAGTTTATGTCATCCGTTTTAAGAATAACATTAAAGTGATTGAAACCGGAATTCCAATTTAAATAGTTTGTTCCTAATCGTACGACGTCCGATAATATATAAGTTATTTTAGAGCAATTCAATGAATACAAATTTTTTTTATAATAAAAAGTTACGACACGACTTGGACGTTAATCTAATGTTTTGTGATACGCCCGGACCATTGTACGTGGGTAACACTGAAAATGTTTAGAACTGGCCAGTTAGAAACATTGCTAGTGAAAACTTTTTTTTAATTTCAGTTTTAGAACTCTTTGGTAACCTAATGTAGTGTATTGTATTCATTTGCCATTTGTTTTTGTGAATTGGCGGCAAATCTAAAACTCTTGTTACACGTAAAAATGAACCTAACGCGAAAAAAATTTCCGTCAATGATTTGTTATGACTTTCGTTGTGGGCTTACTCAAGAACAAAGCTATGATAGGCTGCAATAAGCATTTCTTAATGAAGCCCCATCTCGTGCCACTATTTAGAATTGGTTTAAGGAGTTTAAGCGTGGACGTAGCAATCTCAATGATGATCCGCTTGAGGGACGTCCTTTAACAGCTACTACTGAAAATAACATCAGTGCTGTGCGACGCATGATAGAGGAAGATAAGAGAGTGACCTATCAGCAGATACGGGCAAGCCTAGGCATTGGTATGAGTCAAGTTCAAAAAATATGACACGAACATTTAGGCGTCAGGAAGCTTTGTACCAGATGGATTCCCCATACTTTAACCGACGATACCTTCGCATGGACTGGTGTCGCCAAATGTTAGATAAGTTCAACGGCGGTGACTCAAATGCTATATTTGACATCGTCACATGTGATGAAAGCTGGAAAAGTTTATACACTTTTAAAATACTTTCAAAAATTTCAAACCATTTGGCGTTTAATTTGTGTAGTTTCTATTCGGTTTTGCTCTATTTTCAAGCACACAGTGCATGGTTTCTGGTTATTCAAATCAAAATATTTTATTGCATGTCATATTTTTACAAAAAGGTGGTAATTAAAAAAAAAACGGGTAAATCGTACAAGCATTTTGACTTGCACTGCCTAAATGCCTATATGATATGCACGTCCCTGGTACGCTCGTGCAGGTTTGATTATCACGGAAAATACCCGGTAGATTATTTTAAAAACGTGATCCTAAAATCTGAACGAAATAATAGTTACAAACCGATTTTAACGGCTTTTAAATATAAAACCATCTTCAAAGCCTCGGTCAAACAAACTAGGGGACTGTATACTTTTATTCATATTAAACGATATTACTTTTCAGATAATGGTGGCGAGTGTTTTGATAGTGCTCGGTGTGTGGTGGCTGGTCCGAACTATCCTCTCAGTACTAATCAATTTGATCTGTCCAGTCTTGGTTGTAATAGTCGCTGTGGTAAATAAATTAACAATTGATCGCTTTAATTATTAATATATCTGTATGGATATATACATATTCATTTATTTATATTCGCTTATAAAATGCTCACAGAATACCTTTATTTATTTATGGTGTATGTGGATGATGCAGCTGCTGTACTCAATAACTGTTGTATTAATTTACATTTACTTTTTTGACTTACTCGTGTAAGACATTGACTATTTGACGTTTAAGTGTGTCTGTTGCATCATTTTACATTTTACATATTATATTGTAATTTGAAATTATTTGTAAATCGATGTACTTAAATGTAAATCTTGCTACTTCTTCTCATTAGATCAACCCTTTGCGAAGTAGCGGTAGATTCAATAATAAAAATATTTTATTTATTTTTATTTTTTGACATTCACAAGTGTCATTTCCGTGACCTACGTGAATAAACTGATTTTGATTTGATTTGATATTACTAGCTGATGCCCGCGACTTCGTACGCGTCGACAAAGAGTTTTAAAAATAATAAGCAAATTTGGAACTGAAGATGATCTTGTGTCCTATTCCAGTTCGGGTTTCCGTTTTCACTCCCGTTCACAACTTATATAAATCTTATTTCGAGAAACCTACTGTTGGTATAGTTTTAGCTTATCGACGTAAATTTCATTTTTTCACAAATCCCGCGGGATCCTGTTACATAGTGGACATTGTAAGTACATTTTGAGACAGGGCGTGACCGCAAACTCACTACACTCAAGACCTCCAAACGGTCCGAAACTAGTCAGTACTGTAGCGCGTGAGTCTTTCCTCACACGCGGGATCGTTATAGAATAAAACAATCTAATATATTCTGTTATTTTGATATTCTTATTCATAAATTTTTTCTATTAATTATATTTATAATTATATTACTATTTATTTAGTATTAGCTGACCCGGCAAACGTTGTTTTGCCATATAAATTGTATTGATCTTGTGCTTGCTAGTTGATAAGAGATGGCGCTAGTTGTATTCAGTAGTAACAATCACACTTCTTAAAAGAAAAATAAAAATATTTTGTATAATGCACACCATAGTTTTATAAATTATAGCCTATTTGTTATTCTGGTGTGTAAGCTATATTATTGTAAAGCTTCATCAAAATCTATTCAGTAGATTTAGCGTTAAAGAAGTTCAAACATACATCCAGACATACAAACTTTCACATTTATAATATTAGTAGGATCAACATCATGTCGAAGGCCGACCGTTCTTACTTTACTTCATTCTCTATCTCTTTTATACGATTATGTTCTCCTTCGCGTCACTTGAATCTCTTTTGAATATTATATTTTAAATCTTTACGGCCAACCTTATACTTAACATTGAGTTCTTATATACGGATAAGAACTCCTTGTTACAGTACAAACACCGATGAATCTTGAGTAACGCAGATGAAAATAAATGTACTAAGTAATTAATGAAATTAATACTAAGAGCTTGATTGAAAGGATTCATAATCAATTACGCGAAGCCACACCAGAGCATTCGTCTGGTGTGGCTTCGCGTAAAATGCCATATGCCAAAAAGTGATCCCTAAATTGGATCAGAGATTGGACTAGTGCGTAAGTAATATTCGAATTTGGTCCGAGATTTCTATACCTGTATTTTTTTTTATGAAAAAGCAGGACAATCAGCTCGATCTATTTGGCCGCGTGCAACGTAGAGCAGCTCGAATTGTGGGGGACCCAGTGCTCTGTGAACGGCTGGATCACTTGGCGTTGCGTAGAGAAGTCGCTTCATTGTGTGTCTTCTATCGCATTTATCACGGGGAGTGTTCCGAAGAGCTGTTTAACCTGATTCCTGCCGCCGAATTCCACCTTCGACACGCCACAAGTTAGGATATCATCCTCACCATCTGGATGTGTGGCGGTCCTCCACAGTGCGGTTTTCAAGGAGCTTTCTTCCACGTACTACAAAGCTGTGGAATGAACTTCCTTGTGCGGTGTTTCCGGGACGATACGACATGGATACCTTTAAAAAAAGCGCGTACACCTTCCTTAAAGGCCGGCAACGCTCCTGTGATTCCTCTAGTGTTGCAAGAATTTGTGGGCGGCGGTGATCACTTAACAACAGGTGACCCGTACGCTCGTTTGTCCTCCTATTCCATAAAAAAAAAACGCTTAGTTATATAAATTAATTTGTTACAGGTTTGTGTACCGCAGCTCCGAGCACCGTTGCTCGGACAGAACTACCCAATGTTGGCTAACATGCTACGAGATATACTGACGAAATTAGCCGATAACATTCATCCTTAAAAGTGAAAACGTTCTGTAAAAATTGTAATTTTTTTTAATTACTATGGCACTGTACATTTTTATTTGCGATACATTTTCTACAAAATAAACCCTTTTTCAATGAATTGGTATGAAAGATTGCAAATTGTTGTTAAACTATATTTTGACAATTACTTTTCGGATGAACCCGAGAGGTCGCGGGTACGAGAACCGCATAGTTCATATAAATTTTGGTTACAAATTTAACTTATAGTATAATCCCAGAGGTGAGGGTTATCACTTTAAAATAACAAATTGTGGAGATTTAAAAGAGCGACAACGCCAATTGTAGATTTGGCCACAACCTGAGGTTGACTTATGGCCGTTCCCAATATACCATCTACAGATAGAGATAAATTACAACTTTCTACTGTCAGTAATTAGCTGTCACTAATCTGAAGCTGTCCCAATATACCCGATAAGTCATTCTTATCGCCATAAATTGGGACGCGTGATTTGCAATTTCCATACAAACTTCTTTTGCTGGTAAGCTATACGTCGTCCCATTGCCAGACAGCGTGTACGGATAAGGTGAGTTACCGTCGATAAATTTATTTGGACAGAAAAGTCAACGATAGTTACGATTTTTATCTCAACTAAGAGATAGACTGAATATTGGGAACGGCTGTTAGTTGTGTATGATTTTATTTTGAAGGTTTTAAAATAAAAAAAGCAAGCGTAATTTATTAATGAATCACCCAAAACCCCAAGTGCTTGTGAACCACGGTAGAGTAGGGTTGATATGATAAGCTTAGGTTTAATAATATTATCACAAATATTTATTACAAGTAGCTCTAATTACACTTACATTTAAATTTTTTGGAGTATCTTTAGTTCCTTATATTGTAATAGATTAAAATGAAATTATATATGAAACTAGCTGATACTCTGCGACGTCGTTCGCGTACATATTTTTACATCTTGGGTTATATTATTGGACTTAGTAGGGATCCCTAATTTTTTTGAAAATGCAATGTACCCTATATCAGCTGGGGATAATGTAGCTTCCCAACAGTGAAAGAATTATTCAAATCGGTTCTTTTGAACTGATTTGATTGTTTTTACAAACAATCAAATCTTTCCTCTTTATAATATTAGTATAGATATAATATAATAAAAACATACATAAAAATTGTATGTTGAGCAAGTCTCATTAAAATGATTTATTCGGCTGAAATGAAACAAGACTGGCTTTAGCTTTTGGCCTTAAAAACCTTAAAAGACATTTAAAATGTTTTTTTCTCTGACAATTGACAGTGGCTAAATGCCTTCCAGGACATGTGGCTAGGGTCCCAGACCAAATATGGACTCTAAAAGCGACAACATGGAGTGGTCCCTCAGGTAACAGATACCAAGACAGACCCAAAATGAGGTGGAGTGATGACCTTCTTACAGTGGCAGGTAAAAACTGGCTAGAGAAAGCAAAAAATAGAGAGTTGTGGAAGAAGATGGAGGAGGCATATACCCGGATGAGATCAAGATTATAGTTTAAGTAATAACATTAGTTTAAGGTATATTTTAAAGTTACTAACACATAAAATATGTAATCTATAAATCTTGAATAAATATGCTTATTATTATTATATTATTAAATGCCTTCCAGAGGCCTCTTACACACTCACAGTCATCATCATCATCAGACGAAAGACGTCCACTACTGGGCAAAGGCCTCCACCAAAGTTTTCCACGACGAACTGTCCTGCGCTGTCCTCATACAACATTTTCCGGCGATCTGAACCAGATCGTCGGTCCATCTTGTGGGGGGCCTACCAACACTGCGTCTTGCAGTATGTGAACTTTTCTGCCCCACGGGCCATCTGTCCGTCGAAATATGTGCCCTGCCGACTGCCACTTCAGTTTTGCAATCACTTGGGCTATGTCGGTGACTTTGGTTCTCCAACGGATCTCCTCATTTCTGTTTTGATCTCGCAGGGAAACTCCGAGCATAGCCTTCTCCATTGCCCGTTGAGTGACAATGAACTTCCTCATAAGAGCCGTAGTTAGCGACCACGTCTGCGTTCCGTATGTGATCACTGGCAGCACACACGCGGTTTGAATACCTTCGTCTTCAGACACTGTGGTAATTGGGACGAGAAGACTTTACGGAGCTTCCCTAACGCTGACCATCTGAGTTGAATTCGACGAGTGACCTCATTCGCGAAATTGGACCTGCCTAACTGGATTGTTTGTCCGAGGCAGACGTACTCGTCGACAATTTCGAGGGTACAGCTCCCAATTTTTATGGGAGTAGGTGCGACATGGACATTTGACATGATCTTCGTCTTGTCCATGTTCATTTTGAGACCTACGTCTTGGAAAGCTGTATTGAGGCCATCGACCATATGGCGTAAGTCTTTCATGGTCTTCAACTTATTGTAATAAGAAAAAAAAAATGATAAAGGTCGTGCTGAATAGGTGTCTGCGTGAGTTCATATATAATAATAATAATAAATTCTTTATTTCTACCAACAAAAGATCATAATGTGTTAATAACAAAGTAAACTTAAAAACTAGTGTTAGTAAAAGATATCTTAAAATCGAAACCTTCCTAACTTAGGACAGGACCGCCTTGTCAGCACATGTATCACACAGCAGTGGTTCAGGTACTGACAATCGAACCTGTGAGAAAATGCCCTCAGAATATCATTGGGGCTAGCCCGGACCCTACGCAACAGGGACGTACACCGCTTACGCATAGTCGAGTAAAAACAATCTACGTGTGCCTCAGCAAACATCTCAGACGCGCTGCAGTATCTTGGCAGCCCCAATAACATTCTGAACGCATTATTATACTGAACACGCACTGATATACGATATACGTGAATCCACAAACTGCTCGTGTAAAATGAGGTGCAGTAAGCTTTAAAGAGTGTAATTTTTACTGGCACGGTACAGCGAGCAAATCTGCGGATGGTCGTATTTGCCCTAACAGCAAGGCGTTGTCTGCGATCCCTCTCGATATCTTCATCATCCTTTCGGTCAAAGGACATGCCCTAGGTATTTAAATTGATCCACTCTCTTCAGTGGTGTCCCATACAATTTGATTATCGGGATAAGGGATTAGAGTGGCTTCCCCTTCGCCTGAAAGACCATGCATTGGCTCTTTTTTACGTTATAGATAAGAAAATATACAATGATAAGTATAATATATTAATTGTGAAGTTGGAGCTGTTGTGGATTCTTGTTAACTACACAGAAAATATGTTTCATAATGTTTTGTGAAAATTTTGTTGCTCACCTTTCCTCTTCTTCCATTTGGACTTAAGCTAAAAAGCGCCGTTGATTTTTTTTTTAATTTTGTATTACTTGGTTTATAAGCGACGTGTGAATCTTAGAAAATACTTGCAAAATGCTAGTCAGTTTCGTGGTTGAGCAAAGTCTAAGGATGATAACGATGATAAATGCAAAAGAATAAAGTATAATGCAGCTAACTACGCCCTTCACCAGATAAAGAAACTAAGGTAATGTTAGGTGATAATTGATATTAAAAAATATAAATAGTAAAGGGCCTGTTGGGTGTGTGGATGAGTGTGAATGATGTGTTTATTAAATGATTGTGAAGTTTTTTGCAAGTGGCCGATTCTATCCTGGCAAGACGACTTTTGTCCCTCGTACCAGTGACTAAAAGCGAGCTTGTCATCCAGGTAAAAAATCCGTATACGCACCACGTGACATAAGTAGGACATTGCCACCCGCGATTTTCAACAATATTCCGCGGATGAGAATGACTTCCTTTTATCCCTAGGTGCGTAATATACTATTTTTAGTTACCTTTAATTTTTTTGGTTAAAATTTTGTGGCTCACCTTTCCTCTTCTTCCATTTGTACTTAAGCTAAAAATGCGCCGTTGATTTTTTTTAAATTTTGTATTTCTTAGTTTATAAGTGACGTGTGAATCCTAGAAAATTCATATACTTACAAGATGCTTATCAGTTTCGTGGTTGAGCACAAAGTGCACAGATTTGAAATTCAACACTAATTAATTCTCCTGTTGTCTAATTTACACGATGACAGAGCTCGAAGAAACTACCAGTGCTGTTGAGAAACCAATCATAGCATATTACAATGTGAATAAAAGCGGAATCAAATGAACGACATATGTTCCGTGAATAGAAAATGAAGCGCAGGTGGTCGATGAGATTATTTCTCTCAATTCTAATATTGCCAGCTTTATAAGAATATTCTTACAAAGAAAATATTAATTACTTATTATTACGACGAACCTTTAGTTAAAAACACAAAACTGGTCACGTGATTCATATTAACGGACTAATAGTCCTACTGTCATTCTTGAAAAGACATCATGGCTTAGTAGCCCAACCCACTTGTATGGAATACACTAATATTTATTAAACTTTAAACACGAATTCCTTAAAATGTGATATTTGTGGCTTGGAACGTTTTTCAGGAAACTACGGCCACATATAGTCAGAAGTTTCAACATGAACATTGCAAAGTAGAACTGTAGAGATTGCCCGTAAGAAGGCAGTGAATTTATTTATTTTATTTTATTTTATTTGGAAAACTTACAGTGTTAGAATAACTTAATTACTAAATAATAGTGTGAACATTTTACACCATTTAATAGTTTTCGCATATTGTTTCTAATAACACATAGTGTAATATAGGTACATCTTTTTTATTTATTTTTTCTTATACAAGTATTATATATAATTTGTTAATAATTACATAGGTATTACATTTATTATGTTCAGAGAGAATTTAAACACTACGTTCAATTATGTTTATAGTAACACTTAGGGAAACACATTAAACCAGTTTTTAGTTTTACCTTACTGCTCGACCACAATAAAATACGCCACCGTGATCCATCCACCTTGCCGGTATTTTGTGAACAGAAGCCCACAACTCGTTCAAATAATAAAAAATCCACTAGCTGACAAGTCGTATATCAACACTTGACATTGACTTTTAAGGTCTAATAATAACCAAATAGTTGTACAGTAAATTTAGAAAATCAAATGAAAGACTGCTAAAAACAGGCGTATCAAACTTGGGTTGCGGCGCTGGGCTGCAAAGTTCTAAAGAGGAAATATAACCGTGCCTCCAGATTCTTTAAGCGGCAAATCGCCCGTGCGAAATCGGCGAGCAGCTTTCCAGTTACCCGACCGGAACACACAAATTCTGGTCGTTGTCGAAATCTGCTTTTGCTATCTTCAACCAGCCGTCCATGCCACCGTTGCACATGAGGAATGACACCCTGGCCCATACGGCAAAAAAGAAAGCCGATCTTCTGTGCGCTCTTTTCGCCTCCAACTCGACTCTTGACGACAACGGTTAAACACCGCACAAATCCAAATTTTAATATTTTAAGAGATGAATTCATTTATAACACACTAAGTTCTGACCCGGCAAACGTTTTTATCTCCACGCCCGCTCATTGTATGAATTGTTTAAAGTAATGAAATGTCATTGGCTGAGTTGTTTGTATTGGGGATATATTGGTATTATTTCTGAGTCAAAAATATAGAGGTTTCGGATAAGTTATCACCAACAAACATATACTGCAACCGTCTCGAAAACACGCTGCAGCTTATGGTAGAATTATTATTCTGATTGGTTCAGTAGTTTTCGCAGGACACCAGTGGGAGGCTACTTTGCAAAGGATGCCGGCTAAATTATAGGTACAACAATGGCGCCTATTTCTGCCGTGAAGCAGAAATGTGTAAGCATTACTGTGTTTCGGTTTGAAGGGTGACGTAGCAAATGAGACTTAACATCTTATGTCTCAAAGTGACGAGCGCAATTGTAGTGAGGCTCAGAATTGTTGGGTTTTTCAAGAATCCTGAGCGGCATTGCATTGTAATGGGCAGGGCATATCAATTTCCATTAGCTGAAAGTGCTGCTTGTCTCGTCCCTTATTTTTATAAAAAAAGTGTCATTAACTCAATTATTTGTATTATAAGTCAAAAAAATATAGGTTCCGGTCTATGGGTCCAGATAAGCAATTACCTTAAATACTAAAACCTTCTCCAAAACACGCTGCATCTTATGGTATAAGTATTATTCCGATCTGTTCAGTAGTTTTCACAGTATAACCGAAGGACAAAAAGCGGCTCTCTATTTACTTGCATAGATTTGATACGCACTGATGGAGGGGACACGCTGAAAGATTTCAGGTTCTTGTAAAATCAATAACCTTCAGTTTCAATATATATATTCCCAATATATATTCAGTTTCAATATATATATAATTCAATAAAATATTCCCAGAATCTCTGCAAGACATCCTAAATATTTACATATACCCCACTGTGCGTCAAATTACAAACAAAACTCATTCTTCTCAAGAGCATCTCACTGCATAAATAATCTTAAAGGCTTTTTCTGATTTTGACCTGTTTAATTCATCCACAAATTCCATCAGATCAAAAATTACTAAAAACTGGTTTAATGTGTTTCCCTAACTGTTACTATAAACATAATTGAACGTAGTGTTTAAATTCTCTCTGAACATAATAAATGTAATACCTATGTAATTTTTAACATATTATATATAATACTTGTATAAGAAAAAATAAATAAAAAAGATGTACCTATATTACACTATGTGTTATTAGAAACAATATGCGAAAACTATTAAATGGTGTAAAATGTTCACACTATTATTTAGTAATTAAGTTATTCTAACACTGTAAGTTTTCCAAATAAAATAAAATAAAATAAATAAATTCACTGCCTTCTTACGGGCAATCTCTACAGTTCTACTTTGCAATGTTTTTTTTTTTTTTTTTTTTTTTTTTTTTTTTTTTTTTTTTTTTTTTTTTTTTTTTTTTTTTGAGAGGAGGAAATACTGTTACGTATTTACGCCCCGGAACGGGGCGTAATATGTCGGACTCGAGTGTCCGCGTAAGCGGACACCCCATACCGACTAAAACCTCCTCTGTGCTGTTAGCAGCTCTGGCTTTCACAGCGAAGTAGGACGTGGGCCGTGGAGGCCGCAAAGACTACGCAACAACAGTCGCGGGGCGTCTCCTAAGGAGACTCGAACCTCAGACCGGCTGTGTGCTTGTGGGAAGGAGAGAGAATGAAAATGAAGATGAAATGATGATGAAAGATGAAAAGGTGATAAGAGCACACTCGCCGGCGAGTGTGGTGATGTTTTGTGTAATGTATGTAAGTGTGTATGTATGTGTTTATGATTGTATGTATGTGTTGTTGTATGTATGTACGTAGTGTAATTGTTTGTGTGCATGTATGTTTGTGTTTGTGTCTGTTTGTGGAGTGTGTTTGTGATTGTGTAAGTGGTGTATGTCAGTCCGTCAGTCAGTCCGTGTGTGAGTGAGTGTAGTGAAGCGATTTTTGCAATGTTCATGTTGAAACTTCTGACTATATGTGGCCGTAGTTTCCTGAAAAACGTTCCAAGCCACAAATATCACATTTTAAGGAATTCGTGTTTAAAGTTTAATAAATATTAGTGTATTCCATACAAGTGGGTTGGGCTACTAAGCCATGATGTCTTTTCAAGAATGACAGTAGGACTATTAGTCCGTTAATATGAATCACGTGACCAGTTTTGTGTTTTTAACTAAAGGTTAGTCGTAATAATAAGTAATTAATATTTTCTTTGTAAGAATATTCTTATAAAGCTGGCAATATTAGAATTGAGAGAAATAATCTCATCGACCACCTGCGCTTCATTTTCTATTCACGGAACATACGTCGTTCATTTGATTCCGCTTTTATTCACATTGTAATATGCTATGATTGGTTTCTCAACAGCACTGGTAGTTTCTTCGAGCTCTGTCATCGTGTAAATTAGACAACAGGAGAATTAATTAGTGTTGAATTTCAAATCTGTGCACTTTGTGCTCAACCACGAAACTGATAAGCATCTTGTAAGTATATGAATTTTCTAGGATTCACACGTCGCTTATGAACTAAGAAATACAAAATTTAAAAAAAATCAACGGCGCATTTTTAGCTTAAGTAGAAATGGAAGAAGAGGAAAGGTGAGCCACAAAATTTTAACCAAAAAAATTAAAGGTAACTAAAAATAGTATATTACGCACCTAGGGATAAGAGGAAGTCATTCTCATCCGCGGAATATTGTTGAAAATCGCGGGTGGCAATGTCCTACTTATCTCACGTGGTGCGTATACGGATTTTTTACCTGGATGACAAGCTCGCTTTTAGTCACTGGTACGAGGGACAAAAGTCGTCTTGCCAGGATAGAATCGGCCACTTGCAAAAAACTTCACAATCATTTAATAAACACATCATTCACACTCATCCACACACCCAACAGGCCCTTTACTATTTATATTTTTTAATATCAATTATCACCTAACATTACCTTAGTTTCTTTATCTGGTGAAGGGCGTAGTTAGCTGCATTATACTTTATTCTTTTGCATTTATCATCGTTATCATCCTTAGACTTTGCTCAACCACGAAACTGACTAGCATTTTGCAAGTATTTTCTAAGATTCACACGTCGCTTATAAACCAAGTAATACAAAATTAAAAAAAAAATCAACGGCGCTTTTTAGCTTAAGTCCAAATGGAAGAAGAGGAAAGGTGAGCAACAAAATTTTCACAAAACATTATGAAACATATTTTCTGTGTAGTTAACAAGAATCCACAACAGCACCAACTTCACAATTAATATATTATACTTATCATTGTATATTTTCTTATCTATAACGTAAAAAAGAGCCAATGCATGGTCTTTCAGGCGAAGGGGAAGCCACTCTAATCCCTTATCCCGATAATCAAATTGTATGGGACACCACTGAAGAGAGTGGATCAATTTAAATACCTAGGGCATGTCCTTTGACCGAAAGGATGATGAAGATATCGAGAGGGATCGCAGACAACGCCTTGCTGTTAGGGCAAATACGACCATCCGCAGATTTGCTCGCTGTACCGTGCCAGTAAAAATTACACTCTTTAAAGCTTACTGCACCTCATTTTACACGAGCAGTTTGTGGATTCACGTATATCGTATATCAGTGCGTGTTCAGTATAATAATGCGTTCAGAATGTTATTGGGGCTGCCAAGATACTGCAGCGCGTCTGAGATGTTTGCTGAGGCACACGTAGATTGTTTTTACTCGACTATGCGTAAGCGGTGTACGTCCCTGTTGCGTAGGGTCCGGGCTAGCCCCAATGATATTCTGAGGGCATTTACTCACAGGTTCGATTGTCAGTACCTGAACCACTGCTGTGTGATACATGTCTAGGAAGTTAGTTAGGAAGTTGTCATGTTAGGAAGGTTTCGATTTTAAGATATCTTTTACTAACACTAGTTTTTAAGTTTACTTTGTTATTAACACATTATGATCTTTTGTTGGTAGAAATAAAGAATTTATTATTATTATTATATATGAACTCACGCAGACACCTATTCAGCACGACCCTTATCATTTTTTTTTCTTATTACAATAAGTTGAAGACCATGAAAGACTTACGCCATATGGTCGATGGCCTCAATACAGCTTTCCAAGACGTAGGTCTCAAAATGAACATGGACAAGACGAAGATCATGTCAAATGTCCATGTCGCACCTACTCCCATAAAAATTGGGAGCTGTACCCTCGAAATTGTCGACGAGTACGTCTGCCTCGGACAAACAATCCAGTTAGGCAGGTCCAATTTCGCGAATGAGGTCACTCGTCGAATTCAACGCAGATGGTCAGCGTTAGGGAAGCTCCGTAAAGTCTTGTCGTCCCAATTACCACAGTGTCTGAAGACGAAGGTATTCAAACCGCGTGTGTGCTGCCAGTGATCACATACGGAACGCAGACGTGGTCGCTAACTACGGCTCTTATGAGGAAGTTCATTGTCACTCAACGGGCAATGGAGAAGGCTATGCTCGGAGTTTCCCTGCGAGATCAAAACAGAAATGAGGAGATCCGTTGGAGAACCAAAGTCACCGACATAGCCCAAGTGATTGCAAAACTGAAGTGGCAGTCGGCAGGGCACATATTTCGACGGACAGATGGCCCGTGGGGCAGAAAAGTTCACATACTACAAGACGCAGTGATGGTAGGCCCCCCACAAGATGGACCGACGATCTGGTTCAGATCGCCGGAAAATGTTGTATGAGGACAGCGCAGGACAGTTCGTCGTGGAAAACTTTGGTGGAGGCCTTTGCCCAGTAGTGGACGTCTTTCGTCTGATGATGATGATGACTGTGAGTGTGTAAGAGGCCTCTGGAAGGCATTTAATAATATAATAATAATAAGCATATTTATTCAAGATTTATAGATTACATATTTTATGTTAGTAACTTAAAAATATACCTTAAACTAATGTTATTACTTAAATTATAATCTTGACCCCATCCGGGTATATGCCTCCTCCATCTTCTTCCACAACTCTCTATTTTTTGCTTTCTCTAGCCAGTTTTTACCTGCCACTGTAAGAAGGTCATCACTCCACCTCATTTTGGGTCTGCCTCGGTATCTGTTACCTGAGGGACCACTCCATGTTGTCGCTTTTAGAGTCCATATTTGGTCTGGGACCCTAGCCACATGTCCTGGAAGGCATTTAGCCACTGTCAATTGTCAGAGAAAAAAAGATTTTAAATGTCTTTTAAGGTTTTTAAGGCCAAAAGCTAAAGCCAGTCTTGTTTCATTTCAGCCGAATAAATCATTTTAATGAGACTTGCTCAACATACAATTTTTATGTATGTTTTTATTATATTATATCTATACTAATATTATAAAGAGGAAAGATTTGATTGTTTGTAAAAACAATCAAATCGTTCAAAAGAACCGATTTGAATAATTCTTTCACTGTTGGGAAGCTACATTATCCCCAGCTGATATAGGGTACATTGCATTTTCAAAAAAATTAGGGATCCCTACTAAGTCCAATAATATAACCCAAGATGTAAAAATATGTACGCGAACGACGTCGCAGAGTATCAGCTAGTTTCATATATAATTTCATTTTAATCTATTACAATATAAGGAACTAAAGATACTCCAAAAAATTTAAATGTAAGTGTAATTAGAGCTACTTGTAATAAATATTTGTGATAATATTATTTAACCTAAGCTTATCATATCAACCCTACTCTACCGTGGTTCACAAGCACTTGGGGTTTTGGGTGATTCATTAATAAATTACGCTTGCTTTTTTTATTTTAAAACCTTCAAAATAAAATCATACACAACTAACAGCCGTTCCCAATATTCAGTCTATCTCTTAGTTGAGATAAAAATCGTAACTATCGTTGACTTTTCTGTCCAAATAAATTTATCGACGGTAACTCACCTTATCCGTACACGCTGTCTGGCAATGGGACGACGTATAGCTTACCAGCAAAAGAAGTTTGTATGGAAATTGCAAATCACGCGTCCCAATTTATGGCGATAAGAATGACTTATCGGGTATATTGGGACAGCTTCAGATTAGTGACAGCTAATTACTGACAGTAGAAAGTTGTAATTTATCTCTATCTGTAGATGGTATATTGGGAACGGCCATAAGTCAACCTCAGGTTGTGGCGCCATCTACAATTGGCGTTGTCGCTCTTTTAAATCTCCACAATTTGTTATTTTAAAGTCACCCTCACCTCTGGGATTATACTATAAGTTAAATTTGTAACCAAAATTTATATGAACTATGCGGTTCTCGTACCCGCGACCTCTCGGGTTCATCCGAAAAGTAATTGTCAAAATATAGTTTAACAACAATTTGCAATCTTTCATACCAATTCATTGAAAAAGGGTTTATTTTGTAGAAAATGTATCGCAAATAAAAATGTACAGTGCCATAGTAATTAAAAAAAATTACAATTTTTACAGAACGTTTTCACTTTTAAGGATGAATGTTATCGGCTAATTTCGTCAGTATATCTCGTAGCATGTTAGCCAACATTGGGTAGTTCTGTCCGAGCAACGGTGCTCGGAGCTGCGGTACACAAACCTGTAACAAATTAATTTATATAACTAAGCGTTTTTTTTTTATGGAATAGGAGGACAAACGAGCGTACGGGTCACCTGTAGTTAAGTGATCACCGCCGCCCACAAATTCTTGCAACACTAGAGGAATCACAGGAGCGTTGCCGGCCTTTAAGGAAGGTGTACGCGCTTTTTTTAAAGGTATCCATGTCGTATCGTCCCGGAAACACCGCACAAGGAAGTTCATTCCACAGCTTTGTAGTACGTGGAAGAAAGCTCCTTGAAAACCGCACTGTGGAGGACCGCCACACATCCAGATGGTGAGGATGATATCCTAACTTGTGGCGTGTCGAAGGTGGAATTCGGCGGCAGGAATCAGGTTAAACAGCTCTTCGGAACACTCCCCGTGATAAATGCGATAGAAGACACACAATGAAGCGACTTCTCTACGCAACGCCAAGTGATCCAGCCGTTCACAGAGCACTGGGTCCCCCACAATTCGAGCTGCTCTACGTTGCACGCGGCCAAATAGATCGACCTGATTGTCCTGCTTTTTCATAAAAAAAATACAGGTATAGAAATCTCGGACCAAATTCGAATATTACTTACGCACTAGTCCAATCTCTGATCCAATTTAGGGATCACTTTTTGGCATATGGCATTTTACGCGAAGCCACACCAGACGAATGCTCTGGTGTGGCTTCGCGTAATTGATTATGAATCCTTTCAATCAAGCTCTTAGTATTAATTTCATTAATTACTTAGTACATTTATTTTCATCTGCGTTACTCAAGATTCATCGGTGTTTGTACTGTAACAAGGAGTTCCTATCCGTATATAAGAACTCAATGTTAAGTATAAGGTTGGCCGTAAAGATTTAAAATATAATAGTCACAAGAGATTCAAGTGACGCGAAGGAGAACATAATCGTATAATAGAGATAGAGAATTAAGTAAAGTAAGAACGGTCGGCCTTCGGCATAATGTTTTATCCTACTAACATTATAAATGTGAAAGTTTGTATGTCTGGATGTAAGTTTGAACTTCTTTAACGCTAAATCTACTGAATAGATTTTGATGAAACTTTACAATAATATAGCTTACACACCAGAATAACAAATAGGCTATAATTTATAAAACTATAGTGTGAATTATACAAAATATTTTTATTTTTCTTTTAAGAAGTTTGATTGTTACTACTGAATACAACTAGCGCCATCTCTTATCAACTAGCAAGCACAAGATCAATACAATTTATATGGCAAAACAACGTTTGCCGGGTCAGCTAATACTAAATAAATAGTAATATAATTATAAATATAATTAATAGAAAAAATGTATGAAGAAGAATATCAAAATAACAGATTATATTAGATTGTTTTATTCTATAACGATCCCGCGTGTGAGGAAAGACTCACGCGCTACAGTACTGACTAGTTTCGGACCGTTCGGAGGTCTTGAGTGTAGTGAGTTTGCGGTCACGCCCCGTCTCACACTGCCGATTTGCGCTCGTAGTACGCGGCTTGACAGGGCGGGGGGGGGGGGGGGGGGGGCTACTACGTTGATGAAGCGCGCAGTGGGACTTAGACTTTCTTTCACTATTGGCGTTCAATGGTGCAAAAAATGTACTTACAATGTCCACTATGTAACAGGATCCCGCGGGATTTGTGAAAAAATGAAATTTACGTCGATAAGCTAAAACTATACCAACAGTAGGTTTAGATTTCCTCGAAATAAGATTTATATAAGTTGTAAACGGGAGTGAAAACGGAAACCCGAACTGGAATAGGACACAAGATCATCTTCAGTTCCAAATTTGCTTATTATTCTTATTAAGTCGCGGGCATCAGCTAGTAATATCAAATCAAATCAAAATCAGTTTATTCACATAGGTCACGGAAATGACACTTGTGAATGTCAAAAAATAAAAATAAATAAAATATTTTTCTTATTCAATCTACCGCTACTTCGCAAAGGGTTGATCTAATGAGAAGAAGTAGCAAGATTTACATTTAAGTACATCGATTTACAAATAATTTCAAATTACAATATAATATGTAAAATGTAAAATGATGCAACAGAGTGTGTCTGTTAAATAGTCAATGTCTTACACGAGTAAGTCAAAAAAGTAAATGTAAATTAATACAACAGTTATTGAGTACAGTAGCTGCACCATCCACACACACCATAAATAAATAAAGGTATTCTGTGAGCATTTTATAAGCGAACATTAATAAATGAATATGTATATATCCATATATATATATTAATAATTAAAGCGATCAATTGTTAATTTATTTACCACAGCGACTATTACAACCAAGACTGGACAGATCAGATTGATGAGTACTGAGAGGATAGTTCGGACCAGCCACCACACACCGAGCACTATCAAGACACTCGCCACCATTATCTGAAAAGTAATATCGTTTAATATGAATAAAAGTATGCAGTCCCCTGTCTTGTTTGACCGAGGCTTTGAAGATGGTTTTATATTTAAAAGCCGTTAAAATCGGTTTGTAACTATTATTTCGTTCAGATTTTAGGATCACGTTTTTAAAATAATCTACCGGGTATTTTCCGTGATAATCAAACCTGCACGAGCGTACCAGGGACGTGCATATCATATAGGCATTTAGGCAGTGCAAGTCAAAATGCTTGTACGATTTACCCGATTTTTTTTTAATTACACTAAATGTGAGAATTATTTATTACATAGAAATATATAGTTATACTAATAATGATAGTTGTATTATCTGTATTTTAAATATCTATTTTCATATGTATAAAACTTATTTATTTTATATAAAACATTGCTGTGCCCTATCAGGGCGTCACATACTGTCTACCAATCTAATGTACCACCTTTTTGTAAAAATGTGACATGCAATAAAATATTTTGATTTGATTTGATTTGAATAACCAGAAACCATGCACTGTGTGCTTGAAAATAGAGCAAAACCGAATAGAAACTACACAACTTAAACGCCAAATGGTTTGAAATTTTTGAAAGTATTTTAAAAGTGTATAAACTTTTGGTACCATGGTACGGAACTCGTCTCAATTACGATTGTAATTCACGCGATCCCAATTCTCAAGTAGATTTTCTGGTCGTACAGGCTTATTAATTTACCACAGTATATATACATTATGAGGAGTTTGCTTAAGGCTCAATTCGTTTACATTGAGTATTTCCATTGTAATAAAAAATATAACAAGTACAATTTAGTTTTTTTTATTCTAGTTACGATTATTTTAATTTTTGGAGTAGGTGTCATCCAAGATAGGTTTGTAATTACATACATAGTTATAGGTGAGATGTGCTTGAGTCGTGAGGAGGCGAGAGACGAGAGGGGGTCGCGGCGGAAGGACTCCGAATCCAAAAATAACAATAATCGTAACTAGAATTAGATTAATTAATTAGATTGTATAAAAATACGCAATTATTTTTATACTTTTTAGTGCATATTATATCTGGTGGTTGTTTTTGTAAATTTTTTTTATTTAACCTGACGTTTCGTGACCTTTGCAAGCTCACATGTCCAGTGGAACTAAAGTTGACATAAGTCATAATAATTGGAATTCTGAAATTTAGTGCCGTTTAGTGCCTCGGAGGTTTTTATCTTTGAAAATTTCAAAATTAACGAAATACTATATTTCAAGCCAGTTTCATTCAATACCCACACAATAAAGTGCTCAGCGCGTCTAAATAATGTTTTAGTTCAAAATCATGCATGAATTTATATTCAAACGGGGAACTTATCAGATATCAGACAGAGCCTGCTTGTTCTCCATGACAACGATACCTGCGCTTCTTCGTGTGTCTGTACCCAAGACCTCAGCACGGTCACTGCAGTCTTGGTGCCGCTCTCCAGACCCTCCATCGAGCTTTGTGGAGCGAACTGAAACAATGTTTAAATAAAACACTTTTTAAAGGATTAAAATCGCAAAATGATATCTGAAAAGGTCTTGAAACGTCGGGTTAACTAAAATAATAATAAAAAGTGTGTGTGTACTTATGTATGCACGCAAGAAGTTATACTTCTTTGGCCTAACGAAGAAAAAATCATTAAAATGATTTATTCTTCGTGCTATTCTACGTTTTGTAAAAATCTAGCAAAGATGGCTTTGACAATTAATTATTTAATGATGAATACGGCTGTATGGGCTTCAACCCTTTGCCTGTCCTAATAATGGACGAAGATACCAAAAAAATAATGAATGATGCAAACGTTAGAAAATTTTAGGAACCAACAGGGTGAACCTGTTTCTTTCGTATTACAGTGATGCGCGCACATTTTTAAATTTCACTCTTATCATTTTTTCATAACGCGCCTAAAGAAGTATAACTTCAAAAATGTACCTATCAGCCATCCCTCCTCCCAAGGTTGAGTGGGAGTGGATGTATTATGGCTCCCCGATTACTTACTTAAGCTATCTTTTATATAAAAAACAATATTAAAAAAAGTGTTCTTCTTTCCCTTGCAAGTGTGTGTGTGTATGTTTTTTTTTATAAAAAAGGAGGACAAGCGAGCGTACGGGTCACCTGGTGTTCAGTGATCACCGTCGCCCACATTCTCTTGCAACACAGAGGAATCATGGGAGCGTTGCCGGCTTTTAAGAAAGTCAGCACACAGAAAAAATCTTTTAGGGAAATGAATTTCCACCAATAAACTGTTATGAAAGCAATTTTATTTCATACAAGCCTTCTTGGCATCAATGTACTTATTAAAACTTAAAAGCCGAAGAACTGTGTTAAGCTGAAGTTATGAGGTTCTTTAGCTATGATTAATACTCGCCATTTCTAGAAAGTAATTACTAAATTCAAAGCTTGTGTAACGTTAAGTAATTAGTTCCAACTTTAGAATCTCTCATTAGAAACAAATATTCTGTACATTTTCTAATTGAAGTTTATCTTTCGATTATGAATGGGCAACCAAAGACTTGTATATTTGCTGTACCTGGTGTTAAGTGGTCACCGCCGCCCACATTTTCTTGCAACACAAGAGGAATCACAGGGGCGCTGCCGGTCTTTAAGGATTATGTGATATTCTAAACAGTAATTTTTCGTATAAACTCAGTAGAGGGCTTGATGAAAATGGCTTTTTCAGCGTAACCAAGAGTTGGGCGCCGCTTATGTGTTTTAAACCTACAGTAAAGAGACTTCTTCTGCGGACTTGAATCTCGGCCTATCTGTACGCTTAAGGGATGTGAAAAACGACGAAAATGAATTTGTTCTGCGATACTATCGCGCTTATATCTCGACGAGGCGATGATTACTACTTCAGTGCATTGAATGACTCGCAAAGGCGCCATCTCCACGAGCGACAGAATCGCAGCAATATTATCGTCGTGTCACGTGATGATATTTTTATATACTCCCTACGAACGCGTTTCCTCGCACGGCGATGTTATCGCGTAACGTCGTCGTATCGCCGCGGTATCGGCGCTATTGGTGGCACGATCGCCACAGAACACGGCTCTCTTGCAGCGAGCACAATGCATCGTCAAGGAAATGCGGCGAATCCATTACAAGTCGACGCGGACACGCTGTGATTCCGTCTCGAGTCATGACGATACGCTGACGGAATAATCGCTCGTACGTGCAGATTACCTGACGATAGAAGCGCGTCACGATTCTCTTGCTCGTGGAGACAGCGCCGAAGAAATCGCCGCTAGGAATGGGATCATAAGGGATGTTTGAAAGCGTCCTCGCAGCGTGCTCACCATAGAGAACTTGACGAAGGCGCTTGACGATTCGTAGATTAGTTGATTATTCATTCAGATTTCAGTAACTCACCCACTCATCGTATTGTCGATATAACTTCGCCGTGTCTAGTTCGATTATTGCAGACTTACAATATACTAGCGAATAGACAAACAAAGAGTGCAAGGGAGAAGAAAACCTCTAACGGAGATTAAAAGGGAATCTATTATTAATTGATTGATAAATAGAACTAGCTCCTTCTTTTTTGGAATATGAAAGTAGCTAACTAATCGTTGTTAAATCAAAATACGTCAAGCATTATCGGAGTGTAACGTCGTGTCGTGGCATGACGATTGTGTAGGTGGCGCTTTAGAGTAGCAGTTATGCGATACATCATACCGTATGTCCTAGTAGTGTGCTCCTCGTGCAAAACTCGCCGGTACACATATTAGATGCCACAGAGTCGATAACGTCTCCCGCCGCAACTACTGACGTCAGCAATTGCCGTCTTAACACTCGTCGGTCTGATGAAAACATTTAAGAATTAACATATTATTAAAATTTTTTATGACAATGGTAATAGATACGCCTTTCCCATTACAATGCTGTACCGCTCAGGATTCTAGAAAACCCCAAAAACTCTGAGGAGCAATACAACTACCTACGGCGCCCTTCGGACCGAAACACAATAATGCTTACACGTTACTGATTCACGGCAGAAATAGGCGCCGTTGTGGTACCCATAATCTAGCCGGCATCCTGTGCATAGGTGCCTCCCCCTGGTAAAAAAAAATATTATTACACAATTTGTTATAAATTTTGCAAAAAAACCATATATTTTTTTTAAAGTCTAACCTCTAAGATAACCCTCACTTCTGGGATTAATTACACAAATTAAATTTGAAAAAAAAAATTATGAACGATGTCGGATTTGAACTCGCGTTTCGTGCGAACCTGCGAGTTGAACAAGACATACATAATCTATCAAGACGTCACTCAAACAGTTGGCTCAGTGGAAAGAGTGCTCGCACGGTACGCGAGAGGTCGCGGGTTCGAGTCCGACATCGTTCATAAATTTTGTTTTCAAATTTAATTTGTGTATATTATTTCACGTGTTATATAATAGTTGGTTTTCTTTGAATTTTTCCAGAAGATAATTAAGTCAGTCTGTAAACAGAGCGTTATTAATATACAACGTTAGATCATTTATACGTCTAGATAGACTGTGGCAGCTGTGAAAACGCGAACGTCGAAAGAAATTGAGGTTGACAGGTAACCTCCATTTTGAGCAATTCACGCACACTAACACACAGTTATATACAAATCGCGTGTGTAAGTAGTAGCTTGTCACGTACACCAAAGTAATAAAAGTGGATAGTTTTCATCGGTTGGTTGCAAGCGGCTCTGTCTAGATGTATAAGTTTCTAAGGTAATAACATTATTATATTAAGTTTTTTTTATGTCTCACCATAACCAAGCCTGTCTCACTCCGCGTGTAGGTATCGAATTCGTAAGTTCGTGCGAACGAACAGTGACGCACGCGCTCTTTGTTGTCACCTACTTCACAGCTGTTCCGACCGATATTTTAAAAATGAAGAAACAAAAATAAAGCAATACTAAGTAGGTTTGACTATGTCGTGTCTTCCAACGCATACATTACTATCTGCAGCTAATGTAGGTTTGACAATGAAAGAATATTGATTTTAAATTACGATTACATACCTATTTATGTTATAGAAAAAACTGAGCTATTTTTATAAGATGACCTTATACTAGTTAGGTACAGTTTTAGGTAAAGAAGTTAACCCTAATATCATCAGAAGAGATAAGAGTCACGCGATAGAAAGAGAGGCAACTTCTAGCTGAACAAAAATGTAGGTTAGTTGCGCTGTGCGATCTGAATTACACCTTATTGTATGACCGCAAGAGTCTCTATTTCTTTAATTGATTTTGCGGAGTGAGACTTCTGTATTTGTACTATTATCTATATCTGTTTATCATAAAATTAGAAAGTATGTGAATATTATTGAAATATTAAGGGAAAGTAATTCTCTCCCTAACCGTATGTCGTACACATTCTCATTCCGTATCAATGAATAAGAGTGTTTGCCTCAGTTGCTGCCAAATCATAGAAAGTAATCATCTTATGTTTTAGAGAAAAAAGGTCATTCTGGTCCATATACTTAGTATACTAGCGTAAAACACGAACCTTGTGTAAAAGTGAGATAACTAACCTTACATAAAAACTTAAGTTGTGAAACAATTTAGTGTCCATTAGTCTCCTGTCAAATTGAATCGCGTTTTAATTTTAGTGTTTATCGTTATTGTTCTGTGTTTTAACGGAAATTAATTATAAATACATTCTATTTATAGCGCAGTGTTCTGTATTAGATTATTTTGTTACTTATAGCAATAATCAAACTAAAGAAACATTTCACAGGATTCTGATTCAACGATAGTACTTTCGTGATGTTTATTTTTGTAGCAGTGAACACTCAGATAATTAAATGTTGTATACGTGAATATGACGCCGTTTATCAATATTTGTCATAGGGATTGTCTAAAAGCAAAATACTACTACACACTTCACTAACGGCCGTTCCCAATATTCAGTCTATCTCTTACTTGAAATAAAAATCGAAACTATCGTTGACTTTCCTGTCCCAATAAACTTATCGACGGTAACTCACATTATCCGTGCACGCTGTCTGTCAATGTGACGACGTATAGCTTACCAGCGATATAAAGTTTGTAAGGAAATTGCAATTCACGCGTCCCAATATAAGGCGATAAGAATGACTTATCGGGTATATTGGGACAGCTTCAGATTATTGACAGCTAATTACTGACAGTAGAAGGTAGTAATTTATCTCTATCTGTAGGTAGAGAGTATATTGGGAACGGCGGAACATTTTAGAAATATTCTCGCCGTAATAAGGAGAGTGTTTTGTCTATTACGCTAGTAAACTATGTTTACGTGATGGTCCCATGTTGTTGGATGCGTATTGATCACGTTGCGTACGTCCCGATATAACGTGCTTTATATATTTTCTGTCATTCGTCATCGATTTGCTCAATGTATTGCAACGAATGGAACGTGCCGTTTTGATACTTTATGCAGCGTTTCGTACTTTATTCGGATCAAAGTTATGACCTAGGCTTTGATGCAACAAATTCAGTGTGCGCTACAAAATTTTTACAAAATATTTGTTTCTTTTAATGAAAATAGGGGACGAGACGAGCTGGACGTTCAGCTGATGGTTATTTATACGGCTTGCAGAGCCGCTCAGGATTCTTGAAACATAAGTTGTTAAGTCTTATTTGTCCAGTAATTTCACTAGCTACGGCTAATGCGCCCTTGAGACTGCAATACAATAATGCTTACACATTACTGCTTCACCGCAGAAATAGGCCCCGTTACACCCATTATCAAGCCGGCATCCTGTACAAAGCAGCCTCCCACTCTATGGCATTGTTTGCAAGATCTTTTGAGGTTTTTTATGACAATAAATGTCGACATCAGCAAGATCTTCAACAGACAAAATTGAATAGTGACCCACCGCTATGTAATTTTTTCGAGTCATAATAAACAAATAGGTCTAAATTCGCTTGAACATATATTTCCTAAGTAACTGTTATCATTTTATTAGATACCGACAGTCCACGAATCGTCATACAATCTTTTTCATGCAAATATAAACATAATAGAAGACCAGGGTCGATCCTTTTTTGAAATAAAAAAAATTAAGATGAAACCCATTAGAAATACAAAAGAATATAACAAAAATGGAAGGAAAAATAAATTACGGGTGATCTGAGGTCGGAAAGTGGAAAATGGGGGGTGTTTAAGGGTAAAAAACGGTTTATCGGTGTATTTCCTTCAAAACTATAACTTCTATGAAAAGAAGTAAAATGGCAAAGTTGTAGGTAATAAAAAGATCTATAACTTTTGTTATCACACTTTTTTCAATATATATAATAGGATATTATTTTTTCACTTTTTTATCATTTCAAAGGCTTCAGCTCTGGTTTACATAACTGCTTTTGTGATTTTAAAAGAATTATCAGTAACGCTGGTCATGAATCAATTTTGTAGGTGGTACCTAGCCGGCATCCTCTGCAAAGAAGGCTTTCACAAACCTCGTCTCGTAATTTTTTTCATATAAATAGCTATGAAGACATCATTCAACTGCAATACATTAAAATCCTACAATTGGGTAATTATCAATACGGGACATACTTCTTGAAACACGAAAAATGATGAAAATTCTATGGCGCAGGCATTACTTACTTTTAATAAGTCTACTTCCGCTCCGGTCATAGTCATATCTTCATTAATTGACTTAAAATGCTTAAAAGGCATTTATTTTCTCAAAATTGATTCAATTAGAAATCTTTTTGATGTCAATTCTAACACTTCCATCGCTTCGGAAACAACTGGCGCTCTAAGAGAGAAGAATCGGCGCTAGAATGTCTACCAACATTCTTTTTTGCGCTCTTTTAAATAAAATATAAAATATTGAACTGTTATTAATATTGCTACAAAATAATATATAATCTAGTCTCAGGCTGTCCGATCTCTTAGATATTCAGCTGTGGGGTAGTAGGATTTACGAGAGAGCCATTTTTTAATCAAACATTTAAATTTATTTATAGATAATGCCTGAACAGTGTCTGGGACTTTATTATAAAAGTGTTTACATTTACCCTTAAAAGTATTATGTATCTTATGAAGCCTACTAGAATTAGTTACAAGCGATCCGTTTTTTCTAGTGTTATAATCGAATCCATGTTATTAATATCGCAAAATACCAAGCAAATACTGCGGGCAGCGTGGTATTTTGTGAAGCGAATATACGTTGTCACCTCGGAAACAGCTGTTGGTATACAAGATTGGCCCAATATGAAGCCAAACTCAATGTCTACTTACCTCGAGTTCGAACAATTGGCAACATTTCATTTCTTTCTCACCCATTTTATATTTCAGCATTAAACTGACGTCATTATAATTTTCCACATAAATTTTCATGTTTTGAAGTTTCAACCGTTGACGGACGGATGACGTGTTGTTTCTTCGTGAATTGTAAACGAATTTAATTGCCGAATGCGGTGCAGTTTCCAGTCAATAAATACAATTTACGAGTGCGTCAACAATTTTGTTTTTATTTTTAATCCAAATAGAACGTGCATAGTGTTGATTGAAAACTTTTTAATTCCTTTATATATTGGCTTGTGCTCTGTGGTTTGATTTCGGTTTGACATTCCGAATTAATTTTCAATACAGTTTGGAAGTGTAAACTATTTATAAGTTTTTTGGTCAAGATCATGTTTCTATTTAAATATATGTGAGTATGAGTTTGATTCGTCACTGTTACTAGATATATTTTATAGAAATATAATTTTTTATGACAATAAGGGACGAGATGAGCAGGACGTTTAGCTGATGGTAATTGATACGCCCTGCAAATTACAATGCAGTGCAGCTCCGGATTTTTGAAAAACCCAAAAACTTTGAACGACACTATAATAACGCTCACATCACCTTGAGATATAAGATGTTAAGTCTCATTTGCCCAGTAATTTTATTAGCTACGGCGCTCTTCAGACCGAAACACAATAATGTTTACAAATTACTGCTTCACGGCAGAAATAGGCGCCGTTGTTGTACAAAGTGTACTGTGCAAAGGAGCCTCCCACTGGTAAACAATATCATTGGAAAGGGAAATTTATGGAGATAACCACGTCGCTTGTTATATATTATATTTTTTCTCTTTTACTTAATTTTTTCTAAAAAAAACCTATTTTTACACAGAAATTGAATACTATTTGTGCTAAAGGTGAGATCTTTAACCATTTAGTTCCTGCCGTCGAATTCCAACTCCTCATCACACGCAACAAATTAAGATATCATCCCCACCATCTGGATGTGTGGGGATTTCCTCCACAGTGTGGTTTTCAAGGAACTTTCTTCCACGAACTACAAAGCTGTCGAATGACCTTCCTTGTGCCGAGTTTCCGGGACGATATGACATGGGTACCTTCAAGCGCGTACACCTACCGTAAAGAGCGGCAACGGCTATATGTGATTCGTCTGGTGTTGCAAGAGAATGTGGGCGGCAATGATCACTTATCTAGGTAACCCTTACTCTCGTTTCTCCTCCTTTTCTATAAGAAAAACACGGTCAATTATTCCGTTCTATACATACCTATATACTTTTTACTATCCTGAATGGTCATGGTCTATGTTATGTGTTTCACTTTTCAAGTAAATCGGAAATCCTGAAGTGGCTCAAATTAATGTTCAAATAATCCAGGGGAAACCTATATAATAGTAATTTATGCAACTTTTGTGTAATAAGAGGTATTAAAACATGAATGTGGGTTTATGATGTGATAATAGTATCACATGAGTGTTTTAATACCTAATTATCAACAGTTGCGTACAACGAGTGTTGTAATGTTGTACTGAATTTCATTACAACACTCGTTTGGATAATGTAATGGTTATTAGGACATTGGGTGTTTTAATGTTGGCAATAAGCTAACTGTTTTAGAATCTTCAATAGATAATTTAAAGCATGGGTGTAGATAAAGAGTTTAAAATTAGTTCGGAGTTTGTCTTACAGTTGAAACGAAACTCAATTGCATTCCAAATGCATCCAAACTAGCCAATTCGAAGCCCTGACTTAAAAGTCTTAAGCTTTTAAAAACAACTGCACCAAACCGAGCTATATTGAAAGCAATAATCCCACACAATTTAGCTCTACAAAGAACAAGAAGTGTTTGAGTGAAAGCTCAGCCCTAAAACACTGGCTCTGGAACCGTGCCAGATAGGGCTGCCAGCGTCCGGACACTTCGTGGCAATTTATGGATAATAAATTATTATCTCACCCGCAGACCCCGTGCCTAACAGTATGTATCTTAAGTAAAACCATGCATTTAAATATTGAAACTATGTGACATATATATCAAGAAAATTTATATTTAGATCTCATTTTAAAACACTTTTAAAATGAGATCTGGAAAGGTCTTGAAACGTCGGGTTAACTAATATAAAAATAAAAATGTAACTTACGCAAAAATCTAATGTTAAAACACAGTTACAATTACAGGCGTCTTAATCCTTTAAAAAGTATTTTATTTAAATCTAAATATTATTCTTGCTTGAAATATGTCACATAATTTTAAAATTTAAACGATGCAAGATTTGATGCATGTAACACTCGCGTTAATCAAAGAAAATACTAATATATAGATATGAATTGGTTTTTCCTTATTTTGAGCAATTTTGCTGTAAATAAAAGATGCAAAAAGAGATGAAAGGTAAAACTGACCTCTAAAAAGCTTGGTGTACTCAGTAAGGGGAAGCAAGTACTTCACTATATATAAAAATTTGGCGTCACATGGAATACTGTTGTTCCTTCTGGGCGGGCGCTCTCCAGTACCTGCTTCTTCCATTTGACCTCATATAATGTAGAGCGGCTCGAGCTATTGACCATCAAGTCATCTCCGATTGGCTAGATTATTTTATGTTGCATAGAGATATGGATTCTCTTACCGTCTTCTTTTACCGCATTTATAACGGGGAGTGCTTAGAGGAGCTATTCAGGTTGACACCACCGGACATGACGTCAAAATGCTAAATACCACCCTAACCACGTTGACTCGCTCAACCATTTTGTGGAATTAATTACCGGCTGCTGTTTTCCCGAACCAACTTAGGGACCTTCAAGAAAGAGCATACTCCCACCTTAAGGTGGGCAACATATCTATGAATCCCTGGTGTTGCGGATGCTACTGTTACCGAATGAGCCAGGGGGAGGCTCCTTTGCACAGGATGCTACAACGGCGCCTATATCTGCCGTGAAACAGTAATGTGTAAGCGTTACTGTATTTCATTCTGAAGGGCGTCACAGCTAGTGAAATTACTGGGTAAATGAGACTTAAGATCTTATGTCTCAAGGTGACGAGCGCAATTGTAGTGCCACTCAGAATTTTTTGGGTCTGTCAAGAATCCTGATCGGCACTGCATTGTTATGAGCAGGACGTATCAATTACCATCAGCTGAACGTCCTGCTCGTCTCGTCTCTACTTTTAATTAAAAAAAATGTCCATGAGCGGCTGGCTCACTACTCGCCATCATGTAAGCCATTTGCTCCTCTTAAGTATAAAATGATGATATGTTGGACAACTCCAACATACATTGCTATGCAGACGACAGCACTGGTGATGCCTTATACACGGGCCATGCAGGTCTCTCTCGGGAAATCGTCGACCAGTGCCGGTAGAAACTTGTGTCTTCTATCGAGTCCTCTCTCGAGAAGGTGGCGGAATGGGGTAAATTGAACCTTGTCCAATTTTACCCCCAGAAGACTCAAGTTTGCGCGTTTACCACTAAAATAACCCCATTTGTCGTATCACCGCTCTTCGACAACACTTCCCTTAAAGCCTCGCCTTGTATCGGAATTCTGGGTCTCGAAATCTCCAGCGATTGTAATTTCGTGGCCATCTGGAGGGCAAAGCCAAAGGCAAACTCAAAAATCTCAAACCATGAAGGTTCTATGTCAATCCGAAGTACCTTATAATAATTTCATACTTAAACCCATATTACCTCTTTCATGACCCAACTAACCAAAAATTTTACTGGTTTTTTTTTTATAATAAGTCCTTGCTCTTATAGACAACAATAAATAAAAGAATTGCTTATGAAACTTATTTATTTTTAACATAGTAACGGCTCCGAAGACTTATTAAGAAAACACATAATGAACAATAATATTAAAGATATTCACAAACAGTTATATATAACTTAAAAGCTAATGACATCATCTGTAATGTAATCTCAAAGTTTTCGACGACAGACAATCTGTTTGGATCATATTTGTAATACCATAGACAATTTATTCACCATAAAAGCGTATTAAATAATGTATCAAACATGGTAACTACATTATATTAAAAACAAACATTTCAATTGAGAAATATTTTAAGGTGGGAAATTCATTCAAAATAAAATAAATATAAAAAACCATAGATTTTTTATACGTCTAGATAGAGCCTCTAACTGTTAGGCTATGCATGAAAACAGGCCAGGTTTGCTTGAGCGTGCATGATAGCTACGTCTTATACACGCGATAGTCTGCCACTTTGTTTTAGTGTGCGTTGCTGCTAAAAATAGAGGCTAACAGTAAGTCGCTATTTTTTTCGACGTTTTCACAGCTCACACACACCAGTAGGAGGCTCCTTTGCACAGAATGCCGGCTAGATTATGGGTACCACAACGGCGCCTATTTCTGCCGTGAAGCAGTAATGTGTAAGCATTACTGTGCTTCGGTCTGAAGGGCGCCGTAGCTAGTAAAATTACTGGGCAAATGAGACTTAACATCTTGTCTCAAGGTGACGAGCGCAGTTGTAGTGCCGCTCAGAATTTTTGGGGGTTTCAAGAATCCTGAGCGGCACTGCATTGTAATGGGCAGGGCGTATCAATTACCATCAGCTGAACCTCCTGCTCGTCTTGTCCCTTATTTTCATAAAAAAAAAAGCTTTTGAGACTATCTAGACGTAGAAATTATCTATGTGAAGAACATTGAACACATACGTATTGATAACATGAAAAGTACCTACCCATGAAATAAGTAATAAGAAAACTTAATTGATATTTGCTTAGACTAACAAATCAATGTGTTGTCAATGAAAAAAACTGAGTTCAAAAAAAGCATTGTTCAAAATTATTTGTTTTTCATAAACTCTTAAATCATTCATTAATCAACAAGATAAAGTATTTAATACCAGTGTCGCTTACTAACAAACGTGATATTACAATCTTAGATTACAGATTGGTCTCCGCTACGCTCCAACTAGATACCGCAGGCGTAGTCACAAAGTGCAGCAATTATTAGAACGCCCAAGAAGGCGTACACGAGCCAGTCTCGAACAATGTGTGACATTGACGTGCCACATTTTCTATTAAATTTTGCTAATAATTGAAACTGAAAGGCCGGGTTGCGTAGTGAAAGTTTGTAAAAATAATACTGAAAGAAATAAGAAAGACAACCAGATCACATATCATCAGTAAGTATTTTGTATTTTATTAACTTCAATGTAAAATAACACGAAGCGTATGTTACAAAATTTGAAAGATGCCATTAAGTGTCAAGATGCCACGCACACA
This sequence comes from Leptidea sinapis, assembly GCF_905404315.1. Classification (NCBI taxonomy): domain Eukaryota; kingdom Metazoa; phylum Arthropoda; class Insecta; order Lepidoptera; family Pieridae; genus Leptidea; species Leptidea sinapis. The sequence continues at coordinate 11,416,966 of NC_066280.1, read as the reverse complement.
ACCATCTAATAGTTGCCCTAATAAAAAAGCTATTGCTCTTAGGTAGTGCTGTATCTAGCTGGAGCGCAGAGGAGACCAATCCTTAATCTAAGATTACAATGTTTGTTTTTTTATTCACTTCAGAACCTTCACACCACTCTTCACATAAGCACTTCCAAAATTAATTGTATCATTTCTGACATACTTAATGCAAAGAAAATAATATTGCTTGCAGCTTGGATTTGAGCAAGTTATTTTAAATAAAAAAATACATTTAAATGAAGTGCTACAACTCATTTCAATATGAAAAATGCACACCAGTTATAAACTTTACAATATCACATTTTTTCCTCACTTCTAAGTTCTAACTTGGGTAGATATACACAGCATTATTGCTTACAAAGTCAATAGCGCATATGTAAACAGTGAGTAAATAAAATAATAATTCGTATTAATTATGTTATGAAACATATTTCATTTCATTTCAAACATATTCGAAAAAAAAAAATAGCTGGTAGACTATGCCTTAGCGAATCACAAATTTAAAAATGATTTAAATACCAATAATCATCATCATAGACCATAAGCAGATTAAAAAAAGATAATTTAAATTTCAAGGATCGTAAATATCTCTTCTATATAAATATTTAATATTTTCAATCTTAACATATTAACAAAGCACCGAATAATAAATACCATGAATCAATGAAAAAGAAAATATTGAAGTAGGCGTTTTTTGCGGAAATCCATAATTATCCAAATGTTTTCTTGAGTGTTAATTCTAGGCATCCTCAGGAGATGTTGACTCGCCAAACTCTGTCAGACATGTCTCATGTAGAGGCGAAACACGTGTCGAATTGTTTAAAGACGAATATTGGCGGAATGAACACTCAAGAAAACACAAATGATTTGGATTATCAATGAAAAGCAAATTATAATATCATCATCATCACATCATCAGCCGGAAGACGACCACTGCTGGACAAAGGCCTCCCCCAAAGATTTCCACGACGATCGGTCCTGCGCTGCCCTTATCCAACGTATTCCGGCGATCTTGACCAGATCGTCGATCCATCTAGTGGGGGGCCTACCAACACTGCGTCTTCCGGTACGTGGTCGCCATTCGAGTAATTTATTGCCCCAACGACCATCTTTCCGTCGAACTATGTGCCCTGCCCACTGCCACTTCAGATTCGCAAATTCGTGACTTTGGTTCTTCTACGGATCTCCTCATTTCTGATTCAATCTCGCATCATCAGCTCTCCGAGCATAGCCCTCTCCATTGTCCTCTGAGCGACCATGAGCTTTCTCATAAGGACCATAGTTAGCGACCACGTCAGCGTACCGTAAATCATCACTGGCAACACACACTGGTTGAAAACCTTCGTTTTCAGACACTGTGGAATTTGGTACGAGAAGATTTTACGATTTATTATAATAATAATTGGTTAAAATTAAAAGTACTTTCTATGACACAGAAAGTGTTAAAATCACAGAGAAAATACATAAAGGTAAACGGTGCAAAAATGTTTTTCATTTTCGTGAAAGCGATTCATTGTGCGTGACTTTATCGACAAACATAAGCCTTACGGCCTGTTACTTTCGTGTTATTGGAGAAAACGATAACTCAAAGTAAAACTGGTCGATGATAAAAGGCAGAATGATTTGAAGCTATATACAAAAAACACGATGTACAATTACACAAATAAAGTTTATAAACAAAATTTACGTACGATGCGGGACTCTCGGATGAGAGTTGAACAAGACATATACAAGATTTATTCACGATGCGTCACTCGTACGGTTGGCTCAGTGGAAGAGCACTCGCACGGAACGCGAGAGGTCGCGGGTTCGAGTCCCGCATCGTCCATAAATTTAATTTGTGTAATTAATAATCCCAGAAGGTTATCACTTTAGAATAACAAATTATTTCGATGTACAATATTTGGTGATTAATCTGTGTTTATAGAGTAATTGTTTCAATGTAATTTAACTAATATTGTGATTTCTGGTAGAAATGACATCAAACGCTAAGTGAGATCCAGCAATTTATTATCAAACTTGAGTTCACATATTTATACAGTTATATAATAACAATTTAGCTGATTTAGAATGAAAAAGCTTAAAACTAACGAATATTTACAGTTTTATCACTAAGCGTCTTTCTTTTTTATATGATTTATATATTATGAATAATATTTACAATTTTATATAATGGTGTAAATGACAAAACCCTATTAACGGTATAAATTCAAAAGACAGCAACAAAATGTTCTAGAATTTCATAACTTTAACATAAATAGTGATTTTTATTATTAGAACACTAGAAAACAGGGATTGCTTGTGTCTCAAGATGACAAGCGCAGTTGTAGTACCGCTCAGAATTTTTGATTTTTCAAGAATCCGTAACGGCCCTGCATTGGAATTGGCAGGGCGTATTAGCATTACAATTAGAATTAACTGAACGTTCTGCTCGTCTCGTCCCTTATTGTAATAAAAAAAAGTTTAGGAGAACACTTACCGGCAATAACCCCTCATCAGCTGACATAAAACGGATTAATTACTGATTGTATTTGATTATTTGAATATATTTTTATTTTGGCTACGCACATACACTTAGTATATTGTGATTTTTCAATGAGTGCGCTAGGTAATGCTTAGCTGGTTTCATATTACAAAACCCCATTTGTCGTATCACCGCTCTTCGACAACACTTCCCTCAAAGCCTCGCCTAGTATCGGAATACTGGGTCTCGAAATCTCGAGCGATTGCCAATTTCGTGGTCATCTGGAAGGCAAAGCCAAATTGGCTTCAAAGAAACTGGGCGTCATTAATAGAGCACGGCAATACTTCAAGCCGGCCCACATACTAGCGCTCTACAAAGCGCAGGTCCGGCCACACCTGGAGTATTGCTGTCATCTCTGGTCTGGCGCACCCCAGTATCAGCTCGATCCATTTCACCGCGTGCAACGCAGAGCAGCTCGACTTGTCGGGGTCCCAGTGCTCTGTGAACGGCTGGATCACTTGGCGTTGCGTAGAGACGTCGCTTCATTGTGTCTTCTACCGCATTTATCACGGGGAGTGTTCCGAAGAGCTGTTTAACCTGATTCCTGCTGCCGAATTCCACCTTCGCACGACAAGACACAAGTAAGGATATCATCCTCACCATCTGGATGTGTGGCGGTCCTCCACAGTGCGGTTTTCAAGGAGCTTTCATCCACGTACTGCAAAGCTGTGGAATGAGCTTCCTTGTGCGGTGTTTCCGGGACGATACGACATGGGTACCTTCAAAAAAAGCGCGTACACCTTCCTTAAAAGCTGGCAACGCTCCTGTGATTCCTCTGGTGTTGCAAGAGATTGTGGGTGGCGGTGATCACTTAACAACAGGTGACCCGTACGCTCGTTTGTCCTCCTATTCCATAAAAAAAAAAATCAAAATGTGAACCTTTCCGTTCCGATAAAATCTGATGCCGCTGTATTCCACAGATCGGCGTGATTTTGGCGCTCGCGCAGCATTCTGTCAATCCGTATTATTTTACGTATAGCAATAGATTGCTTACAATTAGGATAATTTGAGTGAATGTATCTGAAAGCTATTGAAACTCCTATAAGACAATGCAAAATAAACCATCTTACACACAGAATAAGGGACAGAATTTGGTGATGGAGTAGGGTGCCGAACGGCACTTTCGGTTTTTCTGTATCTGAAAAAACTAATGCAATGGGGCACTACCGATTTGGGAAGGTCTTATTCTAAGTGTATTACCAATAGATTCACTTTCCTTTACTATCTTGCTGTATCTGTGTTACAAATATTCTTCTCTTTGGCACAACTTATAATATACGCTAATATATAATAAGTCTATATTAATAGTCCCTACACTTCAAAGAAACGGTAGCATTTCATAAATTAAAATTAATAAGCTAATTCAGCAAAACCACCATCTGTAGATTGGAGAGAAGTGGCACTTGAGAGCAACGGCGCTGAGTTGCTAAAGGCCGTTCAATTTAGAGGATTTCCACTCAAATTAAATAATTAAACCCCAGCTAACTAAATAAAAGGGTTAAATTTGTAACGTTTTATGCAAACATTGCATGAATTAGATTATATTTTACCATTTGTAGGTTGATATGTTGTAGAATATAGCTTGTTTTCATTAAGTCTTTTATTAGAATATCAAGCAAATTATATTCGATGACTTAATTATTTTGTTGCTTAGGAAAAGTAAAATAAATATAAGTAGAACATCTTTGCGATTACTAGGCGAGACAAGTGAAGCAGTTATGTGTAAACATTACTGTGTTTCGGTCAGAAGGGCATTTTTTGATTTTTCAAGAATCCTGAGCGGCACTACATTGTAATCAGCTGAACTTCCTGCTCGTCTCGTCCATTATTGTCATTAAAAAAAATTAAAAATGCGCCAGTTGAAGTAAATTTTGTTGTTTGCCTAAAAATTGGGATGAATAGCCTACTCATTGGTGTTTAACAGTCATGATATTGAGAGTACTTCGTAATAAAATCGGTGAAAATCCAAAAGTGTAGGCAAATCTTATGTAAATCGTACTAAAAAAACACACCGCTTACTCTAACCTCAAAATCTCTACGACGATCAGTCCTGCGCTGCCCTCATCCAACGTATTCCAGCGATCTTGACCAGATCGTCGGTCCATATTGTGGTCATACCAACACTACGTATTTCGGTACGTGGTCACCATATGAGGACTTTTCTGCCCCACCGGCCATCTGTCCGTCGAACTAGGTGCCCTGCCCACTGCCACTTCAGTTTTGCAATATAGCATGATTTATCTTAAGGCAAAAAAGCCAATATTTTCAAAATTCTTGCGTGGAAAATAGTTTATATGCTTACAATCTTCGTTATTCGCTACTAATCTCAATAAATTAACCTACACAAAAAAGTACAAGCTATAAGAATAACTTTTCTGAGAGAAGTACCAAAAAAATGCGTCACGCCATGCCAAAAAACTTGTTTAACTTCAAAGAAATGTGGTAGTTCAAAAAGGCTCGGCAGTGTTAATTATAACCAACAGCAAGCATTAGCAACCTACAAATAAGACTTAAGGATATGTGTAACAGGATTAAGTCGTGTTCATAGCTCGAAATGCTATACTTTTACCACAAAACTTGTCTAAAAACACCATGTTCTCGTGTTTTCTGCTTACTCTTCGCCTTAATTGAAAACCATAATTAAAACTTAATGCACAGATGCATTAAACATATGCAGGCAATAGAAGAAAAATAAATTAAAAATATAATGTATGGATTTGCAAAATTGAAATATTCTCTGCTCTAGTTCTCGGTATTGCAGATTTAATAACGGTGACAGTTTTAATATGTACGTGCATTCATAAGAGTAGAATGATTGATTAATTATACAGCTTTTAGTTATCTTAACTCAGATTGAAGTAGTAATTAAGTCTTAAACTTAGATTAAGAATTGGTCTCCGCTGGCGTAGTCGCAAAGTGTGACAACAAATACTACGCCCAAGTGGGCGTATTCGAGCCAGTCTCTTACAATGTGTGACGTTTAAGTACCACAAGTTCTGTTAAATTCTGATAATAAATTAAACTAAAATGCCGGGTTGCGTAGTAAGACTGTAAAAATTAATACTACAAGAAATAAGAAAGACACTGCGATTCACATAATATTATCAGTAAGTATTTTGTATTTTATTAATTTCAATGTAAAATAACACGAAGCGTATGTTACAAAATTTTAAAGATGCCATTGAGTGTCAAGATGCCACGCACACATGCATCTAATAGTTGCCGTAATAAAAAAGCTATTGTTCTTAGATAGTGCGGTATCTAGTTGGAGCGCAGCGGAGACCAATCCTTAATCTAAGGTCTTAAATTAGAAAATATATGTCACTTTCTACATTTCAATTTATTTTAAACCACATCCTGGTCAATAAAAACAATATTTACATAATTATCTTACGAGTATTAGATATTATATTCTACAAGGAAACAGTTTGATATGCATTTTAAAAGCTAGCGTATTGAATAATGAACAATATTACTTAATTTAGTTGTTAAAAATCACAGTTAAGACTAGCATATATATATATAATTAACTAAATCCTTGAATAGTCTTTGTGAAGTCATAACGTATATATTATGTGGTACCTTATAATACATAGGTTTTTGAAACATAAAATTTGCAAAACATGACTGACTCCACGGATTAGTAAAAAAATAAGAACTCCGTGTCACCTTACATAACAGTGTAGCACCAAAACAAGCCGATGAACTTGTAAATACATAGCCCTACGCACACACTTACACTACTACAGGCCGATAGGCGGCCATTTTGAGAATTGTCAGCGTCTGTGACAGATCAGTTTGCGTCTTAATAAAGTATTTTTAAAATACCGTTGTGCGTTGTGAAAAAGCATAAAAACAATAAAATAAAAGTATATGTGGATATATGATTATTTAAGGGAGAAAAAATTATGTAACTGGTATCCCCCGTAACCGCACACACACTAGCATAACGGTGCTTCACTTGCTAATATCACGGCGTGGAGTTCTTCTTTTTTTACTCGTCCGTGACTGACTCATGACAATTAAAGATTCATTGAACATTCATTCAATGAACTTTTATCCTATTGTTGTGGTTCCACGATTTTTTAAGATGAAATTGGAAATGTCAATCATTGTACAATTTCAAACAGAATAACGTAGGCTCAGTAAGTATTCACGAAGCGAAAGGACTACTAGGAAATACCCAAATAATACTTTATTAATGTTTATGATTTTCCTAAGACTTGATTTTATAGTAAATTGTCCAACGTCAAGTCAATTTTTTTTTATCTATAACTAATATAATACACAGGTATAATATACCTACGGTATTCCGTAGTTAAATATTTATGAAATAATTATTTAACAAAAAATAACGGGTTGCTCTTTGGGAGTGCCGGCAGAAGTGAAAACTTGAACATTATAGTTGTGCATTCTTGAATATTTTGGAATGGGAAGGGTATAATTTCGCACAGATTGCTTTATCAGTATAAAAGTACTAGCATTTATGTGGTTAAATAAAATATTCAAATTTTGCGCTATCGTACACAAAAATTACAATTTATAATACATAAAAAAATTAACACTTCAGAACTATTAAATTTATTATACATTTAAAAGTTTATCTCTCAGAAAAATCAACTTTCATCCATTATTTGAACGACTGTCTTACGAATTTTCGATCAGGTCACGTGGCCTGACGCGAGTTTAACATTTTATACCCATCCCAAGAAAAGTGCTCAACTTCAAAAAATTAATTTGAGAATTCTTTCACTTATACAAAAGTCTATTATGACTGAGTCATAGGGATAAATTCTGTAAAAAAGCCCATACGTAAATTGAAATATTCGCAAAAATAACTAATTATCGCAGCCAATGTTGGTTGCCAGCTGTTTGCTGTCAAAAGGAGCAAGTAGTTACATTATTTACTACGAAAGACGTCGGAATGAACGAATATTTTTTATCAAACAGTTAAATGTTTTCTATTAGCAATACGAATATTAGAATTCTTAGTAATTTTAAATCATATCTACAAACGCTATTGAAACTAATAATTTAGCATTTGTTATACTAAGATCTTTTTCACTTTTTGTTTAAGAAACGAGTTTGAGTTGCGAAATAACTTCTAGATTTAGATAAAATTTCAAAATTATAATCAAGCTTCGTCTAGTTAAAAAGATCTGCTTCGCTGAGCATAGTGTCATCGAAAACAACTTTTACATTCGCAAACTTCACAAAGACATTCAAAACGAGTGGAAAATAAGTACAGTCTTCAAACAGTGACTTCTTCGGTGAAACGACTTTTATCGTCCAAGTTTATAACTATGGCATGAGTCCTAGCGTGACCCGACCTCACACTCCTAACATCAGAATTGGGACTTGTTTTAATCTCATTCTTATCACTCTTTTCACTTTTGTCACACTTATAACAATTACTGTTCACTTCTGGTGGTCGTATATCACCACAGTTTGCCTCACCAGATATTTTGAAAACACCATTTTGTACTTCTGTGCTCTCTTCATTTAAGTCTGTTCTTCGCTTTGGAGAGTCTGTAGTTACGTCAGTTTGACTTTGTTCAGCAATACTGGTTTCAACGCTTTTGGAAATGAATTGTTTATGTTTATGGGTAGGTGGTGGGTCGAAGGTGATATCTCTACCGCTGCTGCTAGATTCTTCAGCTGGAGTAACAGTACACATAAGTCTGTCGGCAACCGCACTGAATACAGTGTTTAGCTTTAACGGGCCTGAGTCTACAGCTTTTCGGTCATATGCTGCAGCAGCTTCGACCATAGCGTTAATTTTCCTCATTGTTTGATGGGCTGGCAAGCATCGATCTCTCAAAATTATCAGGTCGTCGTGTATCTTTCTTAACTCCTCCTTTGAAAATAAAAGATATTTAGTTAACAAATGAGGATAATATGTGATATCCACTGACCTATATAAATACCACTGGACAGGCTGTTCCATAATATGTTTGACAGAAAATTTATTATGGCGATTTGACTAGCGCCACTCGTGAGCAGATAACTAATTTTGACGTATAATAAAAAATGGCTGCGAAGAAATGTGCAATATTCCGAAGTATTTTTGCATTTTGAATTAATTTTGTTCGTTTCCAGTGTTATTTATACTTCGAGAATCAATTTAATAAAGTACACATTTTATTCGTGAATAGTTTTCTACCATCTATCGATGTTTGCTGTGGTTGTCACCACTAGTTATTGTACCGCAGACTCTCGCTACATGGCCAACAGCGCCAAAATGGCGAATATCAAACATGCACAAATGCACTTTGACAGCCGCCAGTCCAGTGGTATATAGTAGAGGTCAGTGGTGATACCGGTTAATTCCACATCAGATTGTAAATAGGACAATTGTTTGAAAAAAATAAACTATACTAGCTGTGCAAGTAATGTGACCACCTACCACCGAGTGGACTCAATGTTGATGGTTGACATAAAAACACTATGACTACTTCCAAGAATATATGCTATTCTATACCAAAATATATTTAACTTTATACAAGATAAATAAGGTAAGCGGTCTTGCCAAATAACAAACAATAATAATCTGTTGATCCCATCGCTACACTGGATTTGGAAGATTGCCTGAAAATTATATCAAAATCCATTAACAACATACATACAACGTTTTAAACGTTATTTTAAATTCAAAATATGGTAGCAGTTATTGTGTTTTAAATTTTGAATAATTTCTTGGAACGAAAACTTTGGTTAACTGATGTTAAATGATGATATTATGATCGCACTAGCTGATGCCCACTATTTCGTCCGCGTAGATACGATACGATAAAATAATTATAACTATTCCTTCTGCCAGTATAACCTTTAATCATTGCATCTTTTTTTCATATTTCGTGTAAAGAAGTGTAACTTCAAAATAGATATCTAAAAAACTGTCCTAGGTACAGGTTCCCCTACAATTATTGTATATTATTGACGACCTGTATAGCCGAGTGGTTAGCGATCCTACCTACTAAGCTAGTGGTGCAAGCATTTATATGATGAATATGGATGTTTGTTTCCGAGTCATGGATGTTTAAATGTATTTATGTATGTATAAGTATATTGTATCAAATATATCGTTGTCTTGCAACCCTAAACACAGGCTATACAGGGTGTCCCAAAGTTATGGGACATGAAGGGAAAGTACCTTAAATATCGAAGATAGGCTATTATACTGAAAGAAGACTTTATGTTATTTTTAAAAGTTAGTAATTCTGCATTCAAAGATTTTCTAAAAATTACTTGCCTCGTCTGCGAACCGACTTAAATGTAAAAAAAAAACACCCCTACTCTTATGATGCCAATCGAAAGAATCGCCAAAAACTAATAACTCTTCTTAAGTAACATAGTATTTTAAAAGAAAGTAGTCAATTAAGTGGGTATTTTTTTGTTAATTAAATAATTTAATGCTCAAAATGTGATCTCTCTTGTCTTACGCAAATCGCCAATCTTTTAATGAGTCCGCTGCCTGAATTACTTACTTTTAAAAATAACATAAAGTCTTTCAGTAAAATAGCCTATCTTCGATATTTAAGGTACTTTCCCTTCATGTCCCATAACTTTGGGACACCCTGCATATGCTTAATGTGGGGCAAGATAATTTGTGTAAAAAGTGTGTCAATATTATTGACAAATTCATATAGGTATGTGAAACAGTACACATAACTCATGAACAGAACAAGGTGAAGTAGAAATGAATCTGACTTGTTCGAGTCAAATAGTAAAACTTTTTAATTGTAGTTGGTTTCAATTTGTTTGAAAGCAAATGCAGGTATGAGCGCTCTCATTTTAAATGAAATTTACTCATCATTATAATATTAAAAGTTATACTGGCAGAAGTAATAGTTATAATTTTTTTATTTATCCATGCTCTACTAAAATTTTAGTGTTTGATATATTTGTCTCTGTCAAAATTTCATTCCTTTTTTATTCAGATCTAGTAACAATGTAATATTATGATGGTTGACATAATTGGTGCTAAACTAAAAAGTATGCAGTTTTGAATTTATCACGCTTTGTACGAAGATGGTGTTTACGTATTTTTCAAATAACTTCGGTATATCTACTACTTTCAATCACTCATATCTTAACAGAGATTGAGAAAATAGTAAATATCTGTATATCAGACAAATATCCGACCAATAGTCCATTATTAAGGCGCGGACTGACTAGGATTGTAAACGCTACAAGCAACCCTACATTATTTGTGTTGGTCATGTGGCTAAGCTAAGCAAATGGGCATTTATTTTACTGGTTTTCTTTTGTTTATTCAAAATTTACATAATAAATTGAAAAATTGTTCAGTTTAAGTTTTAGAAAAGTACTAGTTCTATTCAATTCTTTAAAAAAAGAATATTGTTATCGCTTAAAATTCGGAGATTTTTGACTCCAAAGTTTATTTTTGGGAAGCAACTTCCAATTTTTTACTGGATGTTTCAAATTATATACAAATATTCTATTCAGTTAGAAATGATCATTAAATCCTTCTTTCTACACTGTATTTTTTGCGTCGGAATATTTTCATTGCGTTATGTTGTAATCGACTCCCTAAGAAACCAATTTCTGTTTGATATTGAGGTATGACCGCGCCTTAATATCATTTTTAATACTATGTTTATATTAATGCTATAAAAAAATAAGAATAAAGGTATTTTTATATGAAATTAATTAAAGAATAATTAGACAGCAATATTTAGCAAGCCTAAATTAAGCTTAAATTGCCTGCTATGTCTTGCAATATTTAAACAGCCAATATTCTTACAAGAAATGTACTGCCGCCATTTCTTTTAACGATAAAAACTAAAATGGCGACAACAAAACTTAATATTTTTTACAATAGTATTTAAAAAGATAAAGTTTAATATAATATACATAGATAAAGTTTAGTATAGTATAGTATAGCATCGTATACGAAAATATTTGAATGCGGTTTCTACTTCTACTTGAACGATTCGTTATATTATAGGTAACAAATGTATAACTATTCGCCAGATTGTAACTGAATACCGCTGACCAGTGACGCGTGCAATACCATTTTTCGTATAGATCCACTGAAACTCAATCAGACTCGTGTATGCTCTTTAATTAAGGGTGCCTCAACCGGAAATACTTTAGTCGGCAGCTGATTGGACAAATTTCTTTAGCAAGATAATAAGTTTCCGGTCGTCTCGTTTATAGAACGCCACTAACGTGATTTGAGCTTAGATCATTTATACGTCTAGATAGACTATGACAGCTGTGAAAATGTCGAAAAAAATGAGTTTACAGTTAACCTCTATTTTGAGCAATGCACGCACACTTATACAAAGTGTCATACAAATCGCGAGTGTAAGACGTATCTTGTTACATACACTAACGGCCGTTCTCAATATTCAATCTATCTCTTACTTGAGATAAAAATCGTAACTATCGTTGACTTTTCTGTCCCAATAAACTTATTGACGGTAACTCACCTTATCCGTACACGCTGTCTGTCAATGGGACGACGTATAGCTTACCAGCGATGGAAGTTTCACGCGTCCAAATATAAGGCGATAAGAATGACTTATCGGGTAAATTGGGACAGCATCAGATTATTGACAGCTAATTACTGACAGTAGAGGGTAGGAATTTATCTCTATCTAGTAGTATATGTAGATAGTATATTGGGAACTGCCGTAAGGCACCTGGCCTATTTTCATCGGTTGTCTAACAGCAAGAGACTCTATATAGATGTATAAATTATCTATGGATTGAAGTTACAAACCTCTAAATCCTTCTCAGTGATAACTGAATCGCAGAAGCGCGTGTTCTTGTTGGTCGTCATGATGTAAGTCGACTCAGCTGGCTTCGATCTGAATTTTCCGGTTTTCTCCTTCTCATCCTTGCCGTGACCCTTGAAGACCATGTACGCCTAAATCAATGTTAAGTACAAAGATTAAATTGCTTCAAACTTGAAAAACAAAATTTTATGAACGATGCGGGATTCGAACCCACGACCTCCGGCGTTCCGTGCCGGTGCTTTAACCAACTAGGCTGAGAGTTGAACAAAGCAAACAGAATTTTAGAACGAGGAGGTACTCGAACGGTTAGCTCAGTTGGTTAGAGCAGCGGCACGGAACGCCGGAGGTCGTGGGTTCGAATCCCGCATCGTTCATAAAATTTTGTTTTTCAAATTTTATTTGTGTATTAATCCTAGACGTGAGGGTTATCACTTTAAAAACATAACATATTGCTTCAAGTACTAACGCAATATTTTTTTTATGAAAATAAGGGACGAGACGGGCAGGACGTTCAGCTAATGGTGTATCAATTACCTTGCCCAATACAATGCAGTGCCGCTCACGGTTTTTGAAAAACAAAAAAAAAATTAAGTGGCACTACAATTGCGCTCGGTACCTTGAAACATAAGATGTTAAGTCTCATTTGCCCAGTAATTTCATTAGCTACAGCGCCCTTCAGACCGAAACACAGTAAGCTTAACCGAAACACAAAAATATTTCACGTGCGAGATTCGATTCCACGACCTCACGGTTTCGGCTTCGCAATCACAATGATTCAACCACAGGTCCAATGCCAGTATGATTATTAAGTTGAAATAGCCGATCTTTAATAAGTTTGGAGTATAAATCTTATATAATGCCATTACAATGCAGTGCCGCTCAGGATTCTTGGAAAACCCAAAAATTAAGTCCCATTTGCCCAGTAATTTCACTAGCCAGCCGTAGTTAATCATTACTGCTTCACGGCAGAAATAGGCGCCGTTTTGATACCCATCTAGCCGGCATCCTTTGCAAAGCAGCCTCCCACTGGTACCTACCAATCATAATTAACATTATGAAACACTAAAAACATGTCACTCATTCAATATGAACCCAATGGGAAGTGTGTTCGCTGTTCGCCTTATAAGCGACACATTAATTATTTGTAAAACTTTTTATTTAGCGGTGTTGAGAGAAAATGCTAAACTCGCGTCAGTAAACATTGCCTGATCGAAAATTCGTAAGATAGTCGTTGAAATTATGGATTAAAGATTTATACACGTAACTAATTATAGTTCGGTTATTTCAACTTATCGTATGGTCATTGGACCATTGGTTGAATCATTGTGATTGCGAAGCCAGAACACCGCGAGGTCGTGGGATCGAGTCTCAGCCGTGAAATATTTTCACCGTTTATTATCGATGTAAGTTGATTTTTCTGAGAGATAAAGTTTTAAATTTAAAAGAATTTTACTAGTTCTGAAGTGTTCAATTTTTTATCTTTACATATGTAATTCTACTGTACGTGTGTTGACAGTGAACTCCTCCCAAACGGCTGGACCGATTTGAATGAATTTTTTTGTATGTGTTCAAGTGGATTCGATGATGGTTTAGATTCATAATTGAACTACCTTCAAAACCAACCAATTTTAATGAGGTTTTGTGTTTCAGTGAATTAGAGATTGGCTTAGATTCTCAATTCAGTACACATAAAATTTTCCTGCCCGTCGGTCCAGCCGTTAGTATGTGTTAGTGAACACATACTAACGGCTGGACCGATTTTAAAATTTAAGACGTGTGTACAGGAAAATAACTGGCAGGTACTCTAATGTAATATAACGCATTAAATGAATATTGTATTTAACCAAATAAATACTAGTACTTTTATACTGATAAATAAAGCAATTCATGTGAAATTATTCCCCAACCATTAAAAAAAAAATAAGCAAAAATGCACAACGTTAATGTTTAAGTTTTTACTTCTGCCGGTACTTCCGGAGTGCAACTCATTATTTTATTGCGTAACACTGAGTGGGGATCAATTAATTTAAGATTTCATTTACCTATGTGTGTCACAGCTTAATAAGATCACTTACCTTACTTCCAAATATAAAGCACAGCAACAGGGTGACAGTGAGTTGCGTATGGCAGAAGAATATTATGTATAAGAGATCTGGGTTGGCGGGAGATTGAAGGAATAACCTGAAAAACGATATCAAATAAGGATCATTGTTTCATGTTAAATTACTTTCAGTTAACTAAATACCGACTTACTTATATCAACAGTGTTATATATACCGCTTAGATTAAGGATTGGTCTCCGCTCCGTTCCAACTAGATACCGTAGGCGTAGTCGCAAAGTGCGGCAACTAATAAAAGGCATAAAAAGGCATTTATTTTCTCAAAATTGATTCCTTTAGAATTCTTTTTGATGTCATTTCTTATACTACCGCTTCGGAAACAAATGGCGCTCTGAGAGAGAAGAAGCGGCGCAAGAAACTCTCCCAGCATTCTTTTTTTTGCGCTCTTTTCAATAAAAATATAGAATATTGTACAGTCATTTCTATCGCTATAAAATAATCACAATCTAGTCCCAGGCTGTCCGATCATTTAGATATTCAGCAGTGGAGTAATAGGACTTACGACAGAGCCATTTTTTCATAAAACATTTGAATTTATTTATAGATAATGCCTGAACAGTGGCTGGGACTTTATTGTAGAAGTGTATACATTTACCCTTAAAGCTATTATGTATCTTATGAAGCTTACTAGAATAAGTTACAAGCAATCCCTTATTTCTAGTGTTATAATAATGAAAATCACTATTAAGAGCAAAAAGGTGACGATTTTTGTGAACATATATTAAATTTTCATAAATATACTGACAATGAACAGTCATAATATTTATTTCTTTAAATTTTTCTTTGAGAGACTGTCTATACCTACCAAGCAGATATATAGCACGAACAGCTCTCTTTTGTAGTGCAAACACTATATCAATGTCAGCAGCATGACCCTATAGTAATATACCGTACGTCATGATGCTGTGAAAATAACTAAAGTACACTAATCTAGCGGTCGCAACATTCGTGTACTCTCTAATCTTACTAACTGCATATGCCGCAGAGCTGAGTCTATCTGCTAGATGGGTAATACGTGGACCCCACTGAAGCTTTTTATCTAACGTGATACCCAAGAAGACCGTAGTGTCCACAAGTTCCAATCTCTGGTCATTTGTAAGTACGTTGGTTTGTACCTCCGCTGTGTTTGGTGTAATGAACCGTAAACCCTTTTTTTTTTACTGTTTAAGTGCAGATTATTCGTCTCAAACCAACGCACTATCTTTGAGAGTGCATTGCTTACCTCGTCATCAATATCCGCACGTCGTTTCACTTTAAAAATAAGTGAAGTATCATCAGCAAACAATACAATCTCATGGCTATCATCTACCACAAACGGTAGAATCTATTATTAATAATAATTAGGGAACCTCCATGTATTGCCCTACTTCTACAAAACGAACTGACTACTTTATGTTCTCTAAAACTAAACTGGAGCTGATGACACTTACGCCAATATTCTGTAATACATAATATATCTATATTACAGCAGCTCAAAAACAGTTCAATTTCTAATTCCTTACTTGAGATACCTTGTATATTCTGGTGAACAATATTTATGAGCTTTATATTATGATTATCTATAGCAGTAACATTTATATTTGGTGAATGTTGCCTATTTTGTATGATATTGCAAGAGTTGTCCTCCCTTGTCAAATAACTTAATTTAAATTAATTGAAGAAAAATCTTCATTGTTATATTTTGTACATTAGTACTAATATATGTCGATTATTTTACAATTTTGCCCAATAGAGGCATGTTTATTAAATAATACTACAGAGGAAGTAGTTTGTTGACTAAGACTAATACTACGCCCAACTGGGCGTAGACGAACCAGTTTCGAACAATGTATGACATTGACGTATCATATATTCTGTTAAACTTTGCTAATAATTGAAACTTAAATACCGGGTTGCGTAGTAAAACTTTGTAAAAATAAGAAACTCTTGTTTCTTAGTAAAAATAAGAAATAAGAAAGACACTGGCATCACAGATCATAAGTAGGTATTTTATTAATTTTTATGCATACACAATATGTTACACAATTTGATTGATTGTCAAGATGGCACACAAGCATCTAATAGTTGCTGTAATAAAAAAGCTATTGTTCTTAGGTAGTGCGGTATCTAGTTCGAGCATAACGGAGACCAATCTTCAATAAACGATATAGCATAATAATGCATATCCTTAGACATTAAAATAAATATAAAAATATTTAATTCAACACATAATTTTATGTCGAGTATTGGACATTAATTAAATTGTCACTAAAAATAAATAGGACAACTTTAAAATAGACATAGATTGACATATTTTTGTAATATAAATCAAAATATAATTAAAAAAAATTCAGAAAGAAGTATTTGTTTACGAACAACTGTTCAACTCCGATGTAAATAAAGTCTTACTTATAGATTTCTGAATACAATTATCCAAACAATATTTATATTGTAAAAAAGAGCAGTTGGTAGAATTGAGAGTTGTCATATCTTGTCAATTTCTGCATTAACCAAGATATAAATAAAATACAAATAAAAATGATACTAAAAGAAATAAGAAAGACACTGGGATCACATATTATCATCAGTAAGTATTTTGTATTTTATTAATTCTAATGTGAAATAACACAAAGCGTATGTTACAAAATTTTAAAGATGCCATTGAGTGTCAAGATACCACGCACACAACCATCTAATAGTTGCTGTAATAAAAAAGCTATTGTTCTTAGGTAGTGCGGTATCTAGTTGGAGCATAACGGAGACCAATCCTTAATCTAAGCTAATACTCTTGGAAACTAGCTTTCGTAAGATGTTATTTTGTTTTAAATGATTAGTTCTAAAGCTATTTTATTTTAAAGGATTCATACGTCCACATTGAAGCTTCATTTGAAATATAAATGAAATTGGGTAATATATGTTTATAAACTTTTATCATCGCGGAACTATAACATTGTAATTAATATGACGGGTACTCACGATATATATTTAATGAATTTAATGCCGATATTTCGATCCAATTGCATGAATCGTGGTCGAGAAACTCTTGACATATTGGCACTTGACACTAATAGTACATCAATCTGTCCAGGTGGCGCCAAATACGTTATGGCCTTAGATACCCTAATTCAGCTCAAGAAAGTTAGCCCCCCAGATTTTTTTTTCTTTTATTTTTTTTTTTTTTATTACATCGTTAGTTCGCCATTAGTTCTTGATTGTTCTCTATAAACATTTGTTTGTTCTCGGTTTTTTTTTAAATTTGCAATTCATTAAAATTGGTTAGGTTAGGTTATGTTAGAACAGTTAAAACAACGCACGAGCCGAGCGTAGCGTGCCGCGGCAGCGGCCGGCGAGTACTAGAACCAAATAGTAGGCGTTTCCCCCCATTTTTAATTAATTGTTTTTAAATAAACAACAAAAGAACAAACAATTATTTATAGCGAACAATTAAGAACAAACTACGAACTAACGATATGCGATATTGAAAATTCAAAAATAGAAATTTTTTTTTTGTGGGGCTAAATTTGATGAGCCCCCTTATTCACGACACACACTACTGACGTCGTCCATACTTTCGGGCCTTTTGTTGCATTTGTACTGCAGATAGAGACCACGGGATTCCGTGTTTGCGCTAGTCTAAAACCATCCTCCCAATTAAAATTGTTAGGATTCTTCTTAATTTCTATAGCTTCTCTAACAAGCCGTGGGATATATTGACGTTCATAAAATATAAACAGGAAGACTCTCTGCATATGATTGCTCTGGAAGAACAAACTCTGAGGCCAGATGTCCACGTACTATTGTAGTGTTCTCTGTGAAATAACAGTCTTGGGTGTTCTTTTTCAGCCCTTATTTCTCTTATTGGCCTAGACTGAAAGGGGCATGTTTTCATGGACAAAATATTTTTTTCCGTGTACGACTAGGACCTTGCATGTTTTTGCATTGTATTAGTATTTTTAGAAGGCGATTACTCAGTGACTATGCATGTTCTTCCTTAGAACGTTTTTGCGTTGCTTTCTACTTCTTTTACAGTACAAAATGGCATTACCAGTTTAATAAAAAATAAAAATGTGACATTGCATGTTCTTTCCCTGTGCCCTTCATATGTCGTGAGTACCCGTCATAATAATTACAACGGAATTGGGTAGTTCGAAAATAATCATCGATCATACCGTAAATTAAACATTAACTTGTTTGTAAAATTATTATTATCGATATATTAATAAGCTAGACCACTGTTCAGGCATTATCTATAAATAAATTTGAATGTTTTATAAGAAAATGGCTCTGTCGTAAATCCTATTACTCCACTGCTGAATATCTAAATGATCGGACATCCTGGGACTAGATTGTGATTATTTTATAGCGATAGAAATGACTGTACAATATTGTATATTTTTATTGAAAAGAGCGCAAAAAAAGAATGCTGGGAGAGTTTCTTGCGCCCCTTCTTCTCTCTCAGAGCGCCATTTGTTTCCGAAGCGTTATTAGTATCTAGTAGTATAAGAAATGACATCAAAAAGAATTCTAAAGGAATCAATTTTGAGAAAATAAATGCCTTTTTATGCCTTTTAGAATAATAACTCGAACAATTCGTTGGTGTTTTACAGCAAGAGAACGCGGTATTGCGTGCCATATCAAGTTACATTGGCTGTTGAATCAGTCCCTCGAGTGAAGAGTAATATGAGTTGTGTTAAGAGTGTGTCTCTTCATTAGTGACACACAAATGGTTCCTATTTTCATAATTATAACATGAACAAAGCATTCAAGAAGCATTTGCTACCTTATGGTGTTGCAAGAGATTGTGGACGGCCGTGATCACTTAACACCGTCGGCTGGATTGTCTTCCTCTTCCATAAAAAAGAAATATATTGCCCAACAGTCATTATCGTACAATTAACAACTAAACCCACAATCGCACAAAAATAGAATGCTGGGAGAGTTTCTTGCGCAGTTCTTTTCTCTCAGAGCGCCATTTGTTTCCTAAGCGGTAATCAAAAAGAATTCTAAAGGAATCAATTTTGAAAAAATAAATGCCTTTTTATGCCTTTTTAAAAGGTCATCATAAATATCTACTAATATTATAAATGTAAGTTTGTTTGTTACGCTTTCACGCTTAGATCACTTAACGGATTTTGATGAAATTTAGTACAACGATAGACAAAAGCTTGGAAAAGGCTACTTTTTATTTCAAAAAATAAATTGAGAGAGGTGATGTAAGTTTGTATGGAAGTTCGTCAGTATCGAATTTGACACCATAAAACTTTGTATTTAGGCACTTGATTAGAATTAATTTATAAGTATTTGATGGAGCATTTT
The DNA here is from genome assembly GCF_905404315.1 of Leptidea sinapis. NCBI lineage: Eukaryota > Metazoa > Arthropoda > Insecta > Lepidoptera > Pieridae > Leptidea > Leptidea sinapis. The sequence goes on along the minus strand of NC_066280.1, from coordinate 11,397,239 downwards.
TGAAACTTTGACCTGCATGGGGATGAAATATGATATTGAAGTTCGCAGGGAAATACTATTAAAGAAACTGTCTACAATGACAAGGGATATGCGCTGTATGGTAGAAGAGCGCTGCCAGCAGCGGAAAGAGCAGTTTGTATGTATATATTATTTGCAAAGTATCCCAAAAATAAAAATAAATCCCACAGTAACAATTCCAGGCGGACAAAGTCGCGAGTAAGAGCTAGCAACTTATATAACATTAAAACATTCAGTCAAATTAACACCTTATTTTTCGGCAGTAATATTCAAAACTATTGTTTACGCTCATAAGAATTTGATTATTGTGCGAAAGGGACGGATGCGAACACGAGGCAAGAACATTTTGTTTAAGCAATTGAAATATAATTATTTTGCAAAAGGATTAATAACGTCAAGTTGGTTACATAATATTGTTAATTTAAAGGGGCACTTACCGGAAATACGACACTTCTTTTTCGAACCTTTATAACTTTATATCGTTATTTGGACAGCTTTTCAGTGAACACTTTCTTATTGCGTGGCGTTGTATTCAAAGCGCGGTGGAAACACAACTAAACGAAAACTCTGCCTAATGATTGTGAGTCTAGTTGTTTATTGTATATTCTATTCTAATAAAGTATATAAAGTCCTTTTTCCTTTTTAGCTACGTTGGAGGTTTCTTTTGAAACTGAATTAATCAAACAAATCATTTATTTTTTCATGACACTACAAAATAGTTGACACACGATACTCAACCTTATGGATTTATAGATCACTTCAGAAGTACACTTTTAAGTCACAAAATATTTCTTTAGTATTTTAGAGGACAAAATTTCACATATTATTTAGTATCTTTGAGCAAACAATAATAATACTATTAAAAACACGTTTTATATTATTAATAGTGTAGAAATACAGTCAAAATTGCACACATTTTAATCCTTCGAAAAAGTTTCTTATATAAACATAAAGTTTCACCAAAGACACAGTTTATAAGATATAAGATAAAAATTTTAGAATCATTTTTGTATTATTCTTGCGGGAAAAGTAGTCTTGGCGCTCGCTGTTGCGGTTGAAAAAGAGCCGTTTGCCCATTTAAAATTATGTGCGTGCATTGAGTGTGAAAATTTATAGTTACGCAAATGTTGCTTGAGTGCGAAAAGTTTACTTAGTAAAAGGTCATTCGCTTGAGTGGGTAACTTGTCGCACTTGATGCTAAATATACTATTGTGCGATAGTTGGGGTACTTTCAAGAAACTAGCCCAAAAAACGAGAAAGAACTCGAGCGTTATACCTATGCGATTTGATTAACTGATGCGTTATAAACGGCTAGCCTTTGAATGTAATTTAAATATTTCTAATTTTTATAACAGATATCGACTCTTGATGGTTACATTATGGTGATTCTTTTTAATGTTATAAATGTTATAGTATTCTAAAGGAGGCTAGACGAAAATACTAAAAACGACCTAGCCACAAGTAATGACATCTATATCAATCAAGCTATTATAGTTAGGGTTTAAGTGTAATTTAATGTTAACAGTAACGCTAACTTTAACGTAGACTGTGGAATGTGTTGCACCATCGTATTACTTGGCATAGCTAAAGTTAAAAAGTGAAATATCAAGTCGATATCGAATATTTATTTGAAACTTTTGACAGGTCGCTATTTATCATAGGTTAACAGTTAAAGTTATGACGTCATCTATAAACTGTCAAATGGTTCAACACAATTTTTGATTAACCGATACTTTAACATGATTGTTATTGTGTTAAAGTTAGGCTTAATGTTATTACGGTAGATAATTTCAAATGATAGATCTCTCATATTACGCTATTAAGTAATCACCGTTAAAATATTCATAAATTGAACACTTATTAAAGTATCCATGTCATCCTATTTTATTATAACTTAAAAAATTAAAGGGAAATACTTTGTCATGGTAATCAGTGAAAATGGCCGTCAAATTATATTTTAGGCGATTTATGGATGATATTGTCGCAATCATGTGCATGGCTGAATCCCTTTCCCGTGACGTCACTACGATAGATCTAGTAATCAATCAGACAGCCACTTGGATTATACATCAATTTGTCACACTTAATAGGCAATTCCAGTTCTTCTTATCTTATGAATACCGAATTACCAGGATTATATCAAGAGTGAGGGAGGATTTATGATGCTCCGTTTGAGGTGGCTTATTAAGTAAACGAAGGAAGTTATATAAGAAATCTTCTTGCAATAGGAAAATTATAAATATTAAATTTTTCAATAAATAAATCTAATTCATTTAATATTATGATTTGGTGTATACCTATAAGCAAAAAAAACTATAATAACTTAAAATTAAAGCTAGTAAACAGTGATTTTCATTATTACAACCTCAGTAAGGATTGGTCTCCACTGCGCTTCAACTAGATACCGCAGGCGTAGTCGCAAAGTGCGGCAACTATTACTACGCCCAAGTGGGCGTACTCGAGCCAGTTTCGAACAATTTGTGACGTTGCCGCATGTTGTGTTAAACTTAGCTAATAATTCAAAAACTAAAATGCCGGGTTGCGTAGTAAAACTTTGTCAAAATAATACTACAAGAAATAAGAAAGACACTGGGATCACATATCATCAGTAAGTATTTTGTGTTTTATTAATTTCAATGCAAAATAACAGAAAGCGTATGTTACAAAATTTGAAAGATACCATTGAGTGTCAAGATGCCACGCACACAAGCATCTAATAGTTGCCGTTATAAAAAAGCTATTGATCTTAGATAGTGCGGTATCTAGTTGGAGCGCAGCGGAGATTAATACTTAATCTAAGGATACAACAGTAGAAAGAAGTAATTGGTGCTTATAACATAATATATTAGTTAATTTAGAAAGATAACATAAAGAGTAAAGGAAAGTAACATTTATATTAAAGTTGCAGGCACTGTTCAGACGTTATCTTTAAATAAATTTAAAGGTTTCACTTAAGATAAGACTCAGCTGCAAATCTTACTTTTGAATAATGACTAAAACATGGTTAGACAGCTTGGGAGTGGATTATACAGTAATACATAATATTATACAGTAAATACCAAATAGTGTTGCGTAGAGACGTCGCTTCATTGTGTGTCTTCTACCGCATTTATCACGGGGAGTGTTCCAAAGAGCTGTTCAACCTGATTCCTACCGCCGAATTCCACCTTCGCACGACACGCCACAAGTTAGGATATCATCCCCACCATCTGGATGTGTGGTGGTCCTCCACAGTGCGGTTTACAAGGAGCTTTCTTCCACGTACTACAAAGCTGTGGAATGAACTTCCTTGTGCGGTGTTTCCGGGACGATACGACATGGGTACCTTAAAAAAAAGCGTGTACACCTTCTTTAAAGGCCGGCAACGCTCCTGTGATTCCTCTGGTGTTGCAAGAGATTGTGGGCGGCGGTGATCACTTAACAATTACAGGTGACCCATACGCTCGTTTGTCCTCCTATTCCATAAAAAAAATACCAAATATATCGTATAATATTGTGTGAATTATAATAAAAAGCTAATGTGAAAAGGAGCGTTAAATTAATATAGAAAGCTGTTTCTCCTTTCACAAGAGCGCCATTTATTTCAAAGTGCGGTTATAGTAGTTTAACTGATTTCGAGGAGCATTTGACATAACCAAATATTAAGAAAAAAAGGATTATGTGGTTTTATGAAACCATGGTGAAAGTGAAACTTTTTTTCACATTATAGACATTTAACTAAAAATAGCGTGGAGCACAGGCACAAATGAGTAATATTCTATACACTACACGGTCAGCTGCTGCGAACTATAGGCGCCGCCCGACCGTCACGCGACATGCGACACACAGACGAAAAAGTTTGAGACGATGTAATAAAAGTTTCACTTTAATATACCCACATTAACTCACAATATTATCTTATATATAAAATTCTCGTGTCACAATGTTCGTTCCCGTACTCCTCCGAAACGGCTTGACCGATACTCATGAAATTTTTTATTGCATATTGGGTAGGTCTGAGAATCGGCCAACATCTATTTTTCATTCCCCTAAATGTTAAGAATGGTTCACACGATTTTTTTATTTTTTATTTTTTTGACATTTTTTTTTAAATTTGTTTGATTATGAGTCAGCATTAAAAAATACATACAACTTCAAATTTTCACCCATCTACGATCAACAGTTACTTTTGTATCGCGATTTTAATATCGGCAATACAACGTTTGCTGGGTCAGTTAGTTATTAATAGAATTGTAGTCATATTAATCTAAATATACTTAGTCTGGCCATTAAAACTGTCACAATTAAATATAAACAAAATACTACATTTGAATTTGGAATCTGTCATTTTTATATGATTGTTCATTGAGTTTTCTGGCCCCCATACATTATACAATATTTTGCGATATTAAAATGGAGTGGGGTGATAAAGACAACCGAATCGCTGTGGTTGCTTTACACAAAGCAGGAGCCAAATGCAATTTTTAAAACCCTCCATACGCTTGGTATTAGTAAAATGTTTGTGTAGCGGGCTATTAATAGGTACAATGAGACCCTATGTTAGTGACAGAAAAAGATCTGGTCGTCCACACTATGTTCGTACGAAAAAAGTGGTCAAAGCAGTAAGGGAAAGAATTCGAAGAAATCCTGAGCGAAAGCAGAAGATTTTATGAATTATGAAGATAGCACCTAGAACCATGTCACGTATTTAAAAGATGACTTATAGTCATAAGTCAGCCTAGAAGTGACGTACTGGTCATTTCTTAACTGTTAATTTAAAAAAGAATAAGGTGGTAAAAACGGAACAACTACTGAAGCAGTACGCAACGGGTGGTCTTGTATGTGGTTTTTTTTTACAATTGAGAAACATTTTAACAAACAAATGACAGTATTTATGCTCAAATATCTATGGAAGCTTCCCAATTAGTCGACAGAGTGCAACGTGGGCACTATCCGACTTCAGCGACGGTTTGGTGGGGCATTAGCTATGAAGGAGTGACTGAGCAATACTTTTATGAAAAAGTTATCAAAACATCGGCACAAGTGTATCAACATACCATTCTTGAGAAGGTAGTGAAGACCCTTTACAACACCGTGTTCAATAACTAAAAATGGTCCTTCCAGCAAGACTCGGTGCCAGGTCATAAAGCTCGGCCTACGCAGTCTTGGTTGGCAACAAACGTTTCGGACTTCAACAGAGCTGAAAACGGGCCGTCATCTAGTCCCAATCTTAATCCACTCTATTATGATTTATGGTCAGTCTTAGAGAGTATGGCTCGCTCTAAACGCCATGATAATTTGGAGTCCCTAAAATAATCAATACAATTGGCAGTGAACAATTTTGTGCTTCTATTGATAACTGTTTAAAAACAAAATGTACAAAAATCTCACAATTTAAACAAATCCGGAAATACATTCACATTTGATGTGTGTGTGGCTGTATTTGGACCTTTAAGTGGGTTTGAATTTAGTTATTAATCTTTAGACTGCGTGTGCTTGTCCTGTCAGTCTGATTACAAGACTTTCCACTATGAAAACCAATAATATGTGTTAATATAGTACGGAACTCAAACAATACACATTGTCAAACATATACTTGACCCACTCCGAAGTCGCCTCAAGCCGCACAAATGTATTTTAATGAGGGCTCTATGAGGTTAAAAGTAAAACGTTATAAAAGACACTTAAACTCTCGGAGAGCATAAAACTGTGATGAAACATTTGGAGAGCATCAAAGTTCCCAGTTTTAATCTCTCGAGAGATAAATTTTTGTTCATTAATATTCTACCTTAGTAATTTTCTAATTTAATTTAACGAAAACGATCAAGTGTTGAGAGAGCTTCGAAGCTCCGAAAGGGCCCAAAATAGTACTGTGTACAATTTTAATTTAGCTGTAATTAATATTATCTTACATCATTTATACGTCTAGATAGATAGTTAACCTCTATTTTGAGCAATGGTTGTGCGTGGACTCTAACACAAAGTGACATACAAATCGCGACTGTAAGGCCCAGAACACACGGTGAAACGCAAATGCAACAAAACCCTTTTGAAATTATTGATTTGCAACCACTTTCAACCATTTCCACACACGCTGCAACCACAATCATTTCGGTTTTCGTTGAGAAATACGTGTGCATAATGAGTTCTTCAAGTGACGAAGAAATTGTGGTTATGTATTTGTATCTTAGACAAAGAAGAAGGCGCAAGAAGAGAACTATGTGGATACATCCCTACATTGAGAAGAATATCAACTGTCGTATGTTTGTGTCTGCCAAAGAATTACTAGAAACTGATAGAATGCTTCATCAGTCTCAGTCTTGCGAGAGTAGCTTTATTGTGTGATATTATACAAGCAAGGATATTTTTGCACTTGTTACACAAGTTTAATGTTGTTTAGTTCGTCGTCAGCCATTTTGTAAAAAAATACGCCAAGACAAAAAATGAATGAAACGCAACGCGAGTTTCCTGCACGCCGGTTTCAATGCGACTGATTTACACCGCGTTTCAAACTGGTCGCGTTATGTGTGGTATCTTTAAGGAATCTATGGCAGAAACTTAAATGCAACTCATAAGTAACTAGTAGTTGCAGTTTCGTTGCATTTGCGTTTCACCGTGTGTTCTGGGCCTTAGACGCAGCTTGTCACGCACACTAAAGAAATATTTTTTTATTATTTATAGCTAATAACCTAAATGTCGATTTTCACGTCTCTAACTTCAAAAACATAGCACTTTCATACAACCTTCAATTCCCCCTTTCACCGCCTTAGGGGAGGAGTTTCTCAAATCCATTTCTTAGCTGACATCTACGTCCTAGAAAGAACCTACCTTCCAAATCCCAAGTTTCAGGCTTTGTAGTTTTGGAGATTTCGTGATGAGTCAATTACCGGTGGAAATCTCTTTTGTATATATAGATATAGAATAAATTAAGATAATTTAAAAAATACTTGAAGCTTGCGATTTAGAGTATTAACGTTTTATATTAACACTAACTCACCCGGCAAACGTTGTTTTGCCATATAAATTATATATGTAAATCTTCCTTGAGCTTCAACGAATCTATTACAAAAGATTTCATGGAGATCGATCGAATAATTTAGGAGTTATTAGGGAACATACAAACATGCATTCTCTTTTAAATATATAAGACTAGCTGACCTGGCAAACGTAGTTTTGCCATATAAATTATAAATGTAAACTTTCCTTGAGCTTCAACGAATCTATTACAAAAGATTTCATTGAGATCGGTCGAATAGTTTAGGAGTTATTAGGGAACATACAAACATACATTCTCATTTATATATATAGATATATTAGCTAACACAACATCGAGAGGAAATATTTCAGTCAAAACTGCTAAATTTGCAACGTGATCAACTTTTGAAAATTTACAAGAGTTATTCAAATCGCGATTGAATTCAAAACTTGAAATAGTTTCAAACAATTTCCAACAGCATTTGTAAACTTTCTAGGTTCACAACCGTACAAGTCACGCCACAAATTGTATTTTGTTTTTAAATAAAGATTATTTGTGTTTGTGTTATACAGAAAGTAAATTGATTTGATTGAAAGCTTGTTTGCTTCTTTTGAACCCACATAAAATTTATCAATTTAAAATTCAAAATAAAGTTTCAATTCAGCTTGCAAGATTTGCAATTGGACATAGTTCCTGACGAACGTTCCAAGAAACAAACAACACATCTTAAGGAATTTGTGTTTAAAGTTTAATAAATATATATTCCATACATGTGGGCTGGGATACTAAGTCATGATGTCATTTAAAGAGTCACTCAGTAGGGCTGCCATTTTTTGTCAGTCAGATAATATGAATCACCTGATCAGTTTTGTGTTCTTAACTCAGTCTGGTTTGGAACGTTTTTCTGGAATTGCGTCCAATTGCCGTTAAGGAATGGCTTTTAAAAAATGTTTCTTCTTTAAAGGTTGGTGCTCAACCATTGTTATTTTTTGTTTCGTTAAGAATACACATTGCTTAAGCTCATAAGTTTCGTATACTAGCTTAATAGACAAACACTCTCATCATTACGGTGAGACTCATTTAAAATGTTCATGTGTGCTAATTTTACAGATGTGTTAGTAAGTTAGTGAAGTATGTAGTATTTTGCTTTTGGTCAATAGGCCCTATGACAAATATTGATAAACGGCGTCATATTCACGTATACAGTATTATTTTCTAACACTTTTATTCTTAAATGTTTATAATCTTAAGAAAATAATATGTTCTACGAAAATAAACATCACGAAAGTAGTATTGAAGATTCAGTTTTTACCTGTGAAACTCTTTAGTCGAATTGTGTCTAATGTAACAACATAATCTAATACAGAACACGACACCATTGTATTTTTTGATTAATATCCGTTAAAACACATAGGGGCCTACTCGTCGATCGAAAATCGATTTTCGATATATCGTGGTCGTGTCGAATCCACATCGTATAGCAAAGTAAGTTTGACAAAACATGTGGCACGTTAACGTCACACATTGTTCGAGACTGGCTAGAGTTCGCCCACTTGGGCGTAGTGTTAGTTGCCGCACTTTGCGAGTACTGCAGTATCTAGTTGGAGCGCAGCGGAGACCAATCCTTAATCTAAGATGTCACACTCGTTATACTCACATGGATATATTGAGGAATACAGACAGAAGGAACTCGTTATAGATAGCCATGGAGATGAACCGGCTCTCGTTGAACTCCGAGGGGGCCTTTCGCACCATGATACACAGGCGGATGCCCCACATAAGAAATATTACTTCAACTGAAACAAATAATAACAATTATATATGGTCTAAACAATTTGTTTTGTTTTTAAGTGATAACCCTTCCTTCTGGGGTTAATTGCACAAATAAAACTGAACCCTCACTTCTGGGGTTATCACTGCAACTCATAACAAATTGTTTAGATTTACAAGATTGACATCTCAAGTCAATATCCAAATATTTGGGTTGAGCAGGTTATCAACTGTAAAGTAGATCCTGTAGATTGAAGCCACAACCTGGGCCACAACAATTTTCTTACTTTTTTTGCTTATTACTTCTTTAATTTTAACGCATAGTTTCCGAGATATCGCGAAAAAGGTGTTTGCACCCCTTTTTCCAAGATGGCGGGAGGGACTTCCGGGGGACAAGGGCTGCAACCCTACAAAGTTGGGGTTAAGCTTCTTTTGACCTCCCTCATTTGACCCAAAAATAAAATTGCGTCCTCTTAAAAAATGCAATATTCGGTGCTTAAGTTTCATTTCAATGGACTATAAAAAGGTTTTAAGATTTATAAAGTAAATGTTATAACGAGAGGAGCTTAATAATAAGACCTCTAGTTACCACAAGTGGGATTCTATTTCTGCCGTGAAGCAGTAATGTGTAAGCATTATTGTGTTTCGGTATGAACGGTGCCGTAGCTATTGAAATTACTGGGCAGATGAAACCTCAAGGTGACGAGCGCAATTGTAGGTGCCGCTAAGAGTTTTTGGGTTTTTCAAGAATCCTAAGGGGCACTGCCTTTTAATGGGCAGGGCGTATCAATTACCATCAGCTGAACATCCTGATGGTCTCATCCCTTATTGTAATAAATAATAAGTGTAAAAAGTCATAAGATGTGAAAATGAGTATTAATTCATTAATCAATATAGTAGCATTATAGCTAAAAATATTACAAAAATACAAACTTTAAAATATGTTTAAAAACAAGAAAAATAATAAAACAAAAGTTTGTTGTTACAATTTATATATAATATAATATATTTCATTACAAAGCTGTAAACAGTGGGTACTTATAAAATATACAGTACAGTATAATAGCTCTTGGTAAGTTTAGCGAAATATCTTAAATCATATAACGACTAACTTCAAAAGACTGTAGAGGTATTTTTTTCTTGAAAAAACAAATCACGCTGTGAAACCAATAAAATTTGATGATTTTCTACAAAGATTCCATTGTAAAATCTGAAATCGGACCAATATGGAAGTATATTATAATCAAAGTCTAATAAACTGTATTCAATTAGGCTTAAACTAAGCGCTTTTGACAGACTGTTTTGAGAGGACCACAAAATGATCCTACAAGATTTCCACTATATTCTTTTTGAGGTACGGAACCCTAAAAATTCGATGAATTTAAGCCCTGTTCGTTTCAATGTTGTTGATACATTCAAATTCGAGCACGGGAGAAATTCACTTACTGTGCTGTTTCTCCGCAATCGAAACCTCAACCATTTGTAGTTCCTTTGTATCGCACGAAGTAGTTCGCAAATACCGCTTTCATGTTTAATGCATTTCTGGCAAACAATCCTACTAATAATTGAGATATAATTGACGATAATTGGAGCCACTAAATTTGATTTTAAACTTTGAATCAGGGAATCAAAGACCAAAACGATTAGGCGCCATGTGGAGAGATTGATGTACTGTAATTAGTGTCAAGTGTCAATGTGTCAAGAGTTTCTCGCCGTCTACGCAGTTCCGCCGCAACCACGATTCATGCAATTGCAAAATACTAGAGTGCCCGTCATAATAAATACAATCATTAAATTTGGCTTTCAGGTAGAATAATGCATGTTACTTTCATTTATTGGCTTCTCTCTGCATCATCTATCGCATTTATCACAAGGAGTGCTCTGAGGCTGTTCGGGTTGATTCCAGCGGCCAAATTCCACTACCATTACGTGCAAAGTACCAATTGCATCACGTTGACGTCTGGCATTCCACAGCCACGCGTTTTGCATGAAATTTATTGCCTCGCACAGCCACTTTGTGGAATCAATTACCGGCTGCTGTTTTCCCGAACCGAAACGACTTAGGGACCTTCACGAAAAGAGCATACTCCCACCTTAAAGGCCGGCAACGTATCTCTTGACACCTGATGTTGCGGATGTCCATGGACGGCTTCCTCTCCCCATCCCGTGAGCTTCTTGCCCGTTTGCCCCCTTTTATATAAAAAAGTATTGTAACTGATCTGCGAACATACCAACTTTTTTTTATGAAAATAAGGAGCGAGACGAGCAGGACGTTCAGGTGCTGGTAATTGCTACTCCCTGCCCATTACAATGCAGTGCCACTCAGGATTCTTGATAAACTACAATTGCGCTCGCCACCTGGAGACGTAAGATGTTAAGTCTCATTTGCCCAGTAATTTCACTAGCTACGGCGCCCTTCAGACCAAAACACAGTAATGTTTACACATTAGTGCTTTGCGGGCAGAAATAGGCGCTGTTGTGGTACCTATAATTTAGCCAGCATCTTGTGCAAAGGAGTCTCCCACTGGTAAAAAAAACGTAAAATAATAAAAGTTTATTCACAAAAACGTTTGAAACTGTAGCTTCATAGTTAGAACCTGTTTAAAATGAATTACTTAACTCATTTTAAATTTAATTGTGCTCTGTTATGGTAATACGGTGAAATATAATTAGGGTTTGTCACAAGAAATATTACATCAAAGTTAATTAGGCTGACGAGCAAACTTGTAATATTAAATAAACATGAGTGACATTAAAGTTAAATATTATACAAATTCAAATATTTTAATCTTAATATATATAAATCTCGTGACACAATGTTTGTCCTCAATGGACTCCTAAACTAATGAACGGATTTTAATGGTGATTACATCATGGAGTGCAGTTTGGTCCAACTTGAGAGATAGGGTAGTTTTTATATCGATTTGGGACCCATAAATATTTTTATTTTCAATATTTGTTTTGTATGGACATATTTTCTATGAGAGAATTTAGTGACGCACGGTTTGACAGTTCCGCTGTGAAACAATTTCATTCTAACAATAGGGAGCATATTTACGAAATAATTTTTGATGTTTTGAAATATAAAACAGTTGTTTTTTTACTATCTACAGAACAACGTCTGTCGGGGCAGCTAGTTCAAGATAGATTATGAAATCACTTTGAACGACAAAAACTACCACGCATTCGAAATAGTATGCCTCAGATCTGAGAAGAATGGGCGCTAAAACAAAGCGGGCTTATTTTTAAGGTTCCGTAGCCAAATGGCAAAAAACGGATCCCTTGTGGATTAGTCATGTCTATGTATGTCCGCCCGTATGTCACAGCCACATTATTCCGAAACTATAAGAACTGACTTGAAAATTGGGAAGAAGTATGTATTCTGTGAACCGCATTAACATTTTCACACAAAAATAGTAAAAAAAAAATACATTTTGGGGGTTACCCATACTTAGAACTAATACTCAACTTTTCACCTTACCCATACATGTAAGTATAAGTATATGTGGATAGGTCTTCAAAAATAATATTGAGGTTCTTAAAATCATTATTTCTTAATAGTTTGCGCGAAAGACACTTCTAAAGTGGTAAAAAGTGTGTCCCCTCTGAAACTTCTAAAATAAGAGAACGATAAAACTAAAAATATATATGATGTACCTTACGATGCAGGCTTCCACTGAAAATTGGTTTAAACTAGATCTAGTAGTAGTAGTAGTAGTAGTTTTTTTAATACGTATAAATGATGAGAGCCCTTCATGGTCGAGTGCGACTCGCACATGGCCGCTTTTTTTAAGGCTGAACAATATTGTTGTTGCTATGTGAATAAAGCTTCACTCTAAAATCCAAGGAAGTTTCATTTTAAACTAAAGTAGCCAGTGCCAGCCAAATATTATGATAAGTATTTTAATTTTTTGAATATTGTCAATGCCTGGGCTCACCCCAGGTGATTAATCAAGCTCTGAAGGGATTCCAGAGCTTGAGTTGGGATAAAACGATACACACATTGATTGGTTAACAATATCAGCACGGTGAATACTAATTCACTGTGGCGTTAGACAGGGATGTATTGCATCGCTATTGTTGTTCAATCCCTACTTCCCTACTTTTAACTAGGGAAGTAGGGATGATATTTATGTCATAAATATGAATCAAAGTTGTTTGTTACGCTTTTATACCGGAGCTACTAAACCGATTTTTATGAAATTTTATACAGCGTCAGACTAGAGCTTGGGAAAGGACAAGGGCAATTTTATCCTGGAAAAAATCCATGGCCCCCGGAATTTGTGGAAAACTGTTATTCACGTCGATGAGCTATAAGATATATAAAATATCATTAAGAACGTTATCGTCAGATAAGGTACCCTTAAAACTGGCAACGTTACCTCTTTGTATAGCCAAACTTATCCTTTGACAGAGGTACCTCTGTCAAAGGTACGTACGTACCAGATCTTGGGTCACCTGTTAAATCAGTTAGACGCCTGGATAGCTCTTTTACGAGTTTTTGTGCCGATGAACCCCAAGGACCCATCCAATATGTATCCATCACCGAGTGATGCATATTTCCTCTGCTTTAGGTTTTCGGCAGTTTCCGCCGCTGCACTTTCCGCTCTAGATGAATGTGCAATATGAGAGGGGTTTCCACGACTCCAAGGAATCAACGTCATGCCATCAGGCCTCGTATTTATTTATTTAATACGGTTTACGCCAATTACATTAATTAAAGAAATTTTTTTATTAACTCAGACATTTATTTCGCTCACGATACTTCAGGTATTTTGACATTATTCCCGTCCATTCATCCGCAAACAAGTCACTAGGTTTGCGCTCAGGAGAGCGTTGAGCGCGGTGAGGGTGCAGGTGACAGGTTCATGCCTACGCCCGGTTACGGAGGTATTTGTTTGAAACAAAAAAACTGACACAGCTTATATTACAGTAACACACTAAGGTGATTTAGACTACATTTCAATGCATATGATGTTTCAAATGTTGTAAGTTAATTAAAAAATGCTACGGTTCAAAAAACCGACTCCAAAAACAAGTATCAAATAACTAAAAATTTAATTTAATACACTTCTTAGGCAAACCTTTACCTTTAATATTAATAAAATACTATTGTAAGAGGTGCATCAAATTAAATTTTTAGTAATTTGATACTTTTCAGTTTTTGAAGTCGGTTTTTTTAAATGTAGTTTATTTTTATTTTTAACGTTTTAGTGTTAGTTAATAATAATATATAATCAACCTGAATGAAAAAGCCGTGCACTGAAAACAATTATGTCATCCAGGCAGACAAATATTTTCATAAAAATGCTCATAAAATGAAAACTGCTGGGCAAACTATGTAAATTTTTTATGGGACCGAATGGCATCTATTTCGCATCCAACAAAAGAAGAATTACGTAAATCGGATCATACTTCTCAGAGTAATCGGTGTACATACATAAAAAAAAATACCGATCGAATTGTTAACCTCATCCTTTTTGGAGTCGGTTAAAAAGTAATATTTTTCAGTTTGACAAATTAATCACATTTTAAGTTGTATTGTAGGCTTTAACGCTGGTATTTCAAATCAAGGGGTACTTGTGGTTCTTGTCGTAATTTAAAAACTTTGCAGTCCCAACCGATAGATACGTAGCCACTTGAATGAATAGATACAAAGAAATATATGAATGATGACGTTGTTATAGAATCAACAGTGCGTTCACGATTACACGGTCAAGCGAATTGGAATGGATTTAATAAATATAAGATATAATCTCTCTGATACTCGTGACTTTGTCTGGGCAAATGAAGAATCACAGACAGATGAAAATTCTATCGACTGCGCACAGAAGTGAAACCTTAATAATTTGTAATCTTATATATAAAATTCTCGTGTCGCGCTGTTGCTTACTAAACTCCTCCGAAACTTTGTGTGTATATCGGATAAGTCTAAGAATCGGCCAAAATCTATTTTTCATACCACTAAATAATAAGGATCACCCACCCTTAAAATATTTTTTTATTTTAAAAATTATAAATTAAAAACATTAAAAATACATATAGCTTCAAATTTTCAGCCGTCTATGATCAACACCTAGTTTTGTATCGCGATTTTTATATTATTCTATTCCATCCACAAATCCGAGTTGCAAGATGGCAATCGAATACAATAATACAATTATTATTGTATCGTACTACAATTAGTACGATATATTTGGTAGGACTAAGAAGCGGTTGCATCTATTTTTTATACCCCAATTTTTTTTTTTAAATTACTTAATATGGCAATACAACCTTTGCTGAAACTGCATTCAAATCACCTTAGCCATTTTTAGGAACAGTGTCAATCCACAAACAGCCAAAAATACTAAAAGATTAAATTTTAGTCTCGGTCATGTAAGTAGAAGGTGTGTATTAATATTATGCCTCAGATTTATATTGAATAACGATGGCGATGCAATACATCCCTGGTAAACGCCACAGTAAATTAATTAACAGTGCTGTTAGTATTAACCAATCAGTGCGTTTATCCTAACGCAAGGTCTGCAGACGCAATATAGTGATTGCAGAGCTTGATTCAATACGTTTCCCAGCCCAGTCAAAGGCCTTTGCCAAGTCTATGAAAGCACGATAGACCTTTTGGTTAAATACGAGCCAGCTAGGAATCTTTCTATGATGCACTTTGAGAAGCAGACCTCATCTATACATCCCATTCCATTACAAAGTTCCTATCCCACTGGTATGTCCAGTTTTGCCCGGGCTGAGGCATCAAAAATAACTTTTATATTGTCTCGGTAGTTGTCAGATAACGTTCAATCTAACTACTCATCTTATTCATCATCTTTATTTCGTTTCATTAACTATTTTTTAAAATAAATGGTTTTCCTTTCATCCTTTATTCCTTTTATGCTCTTCCCGTCACTTAATATACCTTAATGCAATCTAATCTGACCAAGCTTTTCTCTTCTCTTTAATTGCATAGTGTGCAGCTTCATCGTATGAAACTTGCTTGATGTTACACATTTTCTTTTGACTAGACATCACAAATGTAGTTTATTTTATTACTATGAGTATACTTTAATATCACTCTTAAAAGATTGTTCACATTTCCAAGTTTTTCCTTCAAAAAATGATTTTTTTTTCTCTCGGATTTCTTGCAATCTTTAGACGCATCCAATGCGTTGTTGGATTGTATTTGGCGATATCTGAACACTTTTACGAACAAGAAGTTATCTGTATCGATGCTTTCATTGCAATTTGCTCTTGTAACTAGAACGTTCTATCTAAACCTTTAATCTACAATCACAAAATCATCACATTTTTCGTATTATTCCTTTACATGTATACGCATGAATTCTCTTATAACAGAATACTAGGGTGTCATCTAATACTAGAGATTAAAAGTCGATTAGCCGTTTTCAATAACCTATCTCTAGTTACGGATACATTGCTATCACCGTTTAATGTCAAGATCTTATCTATTCATAGTTATGTCCAATATAGTTATAGTCCAATGCTTTATGTCGATAGGTTATTGAAATGTAAGTAAGCGTAAAAGGATACATTTGTCTACCACTAGTAATTTAAACTAAGGATAGATAGGTTATTGAAAACGGACGATAATAAAGCAAGCATTTAATGTGAGGTTAGTGAGAATCTCATCTGATTGGAAGTAGTGCCTACGAATTTAATATGAGTAGTGATGGTATTTTATCTTAGTAGAAGTAGACAGAAAGTATTTAGTGAGTGTAGTGAGATAAACAATAACTTAATGTGAGTAGTGAGAGAATGTGTTTAAGTTCCGGGCTTGTTTTGTGTCGCGGAGGACTGTCGTTTGGTTACCGCATGGATGACCGCAACGGAAATGAATGTGCGCAAAGTTCTATGCTTCCGCCATGTGTCGCTACCGTAGAGCTCACATCATATTTCATATCTATTGATAGTTCTCTGCACAACTATAATATTAGTTGTATTTATATGTGATACGTGACTATACCATTCGCCAGCAACCCAGAAAGCGGACTGTGCTGATTACAGAAAGTGAAAGCGGGCACGCCCGCAAGGAACCCGCTTGTAGAACTATGTCGAAGGGTCAGACCGACAAGGATGGCTTCATTAAGGTGGAGCGGAAGAAGAGGAGGCCTCCTAGTCATAATCAATGTGGCACAGCACCGATAGGACAGAATCAGCTCCTGCGTTCCGTAGTCCCAGCGGCGTATATCTACGTCTCTTGCTTTCACCACACCACCTCCGACATTGTTCAGTACTTGGTGGAGAATACAAGGCGCAGGTTGGGGGTCGAAAAGTTGGTGACGCGTCACGCAGTAGACTTTAACTCTATTGTTGTTCGCGTCCCGACAGAACATATTATATCGAACTGCCTGGCTGGACTTGAAGTTGTGGCTGATTTGGGTCGTATTCCGCAAGTATCGTGGACGTCGCCGACCGCCGGAAGTTACCGAACCCGTGCCTCACATCGACGCGAAAATGTGACGTAGATTTATGTTATATAATTATGTATGTTAGATTATAAAGTATTTATTTTATG
The DNA here is from genome assembly GCF_905404315.1 of Leptidea sinapis. Taxonomy (NCBI): domain Eukaryota; kingdom Metazoa; phylum Arthropoda; class Insecta; order Lepidoptera; family Pieridae; genus Leptidea; species Leptidea sinapis. Next base: position 11,379,966 of record NC_066280.1, on the reverse strand, counting down.
GGCCTTAGCCTGAAATAAAATGATTTATTATTATTACTATAGGCACATAAGTGAAATTGCTAGAAATTGTCACAACCTATTTTTTAACTTGTATTCAATGACGTTTTGAAAGTCTGATTGCGGAATGGAAAAAGTTTGCTCAATGATAATGTAAGGACACTTTACTCCGTATTCGTGTGTCAACTCTCACTATCCGAATCGGGTTCTAAATTCAACATACTTTACCTGAACTTAAAAAAAATTGTATATTACGGACCTAGGGAGAAAAGTAGGTCATTCTCACCCGTGGAACATTGACAATCGCGGGTTGCAATGTCCTACTTATCTCACGTGGTGCGTATACGATTTTTTTCCCACCTTGATGAAAAGGTCGCTTTTGGTCGTCTTGCCGGGAGAGAATCGGCCGCTTTTGTCCCTCGTACCGGGGACTAAAAGCAAGTTTTTAATGCAGGTGCGGAAAAATGTTTTACATTGCTGCTTATTGACCAAGAATATTTTAAACAAGTGAAGTAAATGCGGCAATGTATAGATATAGCAGCCGAACATATTATGGTGAGATTTATGGCATTTCCCATATTTCGGCTTTGTTTTTATAAGACGTGATTTGTTTGTATGTATAGAACGCCATTGTATTATTAACCGACTTCAAAAAAGGAGGAGGTTCTCAATTCGTCGGTTTTTTTTTATGTTTGTTACCTCGAAACTTTCGACTGGGTGTACCGATTTTGATAATTATTTTTTTATTTGAGAGCTGATGCTTCCCGAATGGTCCCATTGTAAATGGTCCAGATCTGATAGTGGAATCCATGAGAAAACCATAAAAGTCTTAAAATTTGCTGTACCTTCGTATAGCAAAGTAGATGATAAATTTACGAATAACTCAATATCGCGCCAACCGATTTCGATGATTCTTTTTTTATTGGAAAGGATATACATCAGAGATAGTTTGGTGAGAGTTTGGTTATGTTCGGATAACGGAATCCATGACAGAGTAACGGAACACTGTCTGTAATCAAATTGCAAAGTACTAACGTTCTTTGCTGCATTGAAAAATTTAGTATATTTACACATATTTAGACAAATTGTTAGTTAGTGTACTTCAAATTCACTAAAATCATAAAATAAAAATAAAATACAAAAAAACAACCGCCTTCAAAAACACTATTCCAAAACAATAGATATAATGTGCACTAAACAGTATAAATATAATTGCGTATTTTTATACAATCTAATTAATTTATCTTATTCTAGTTACGATTATTGTAATTTTTGGAGTCGGTGTCATCCAAGATAGATTTGTTACTACATACATAGTTATAGGTGAGATGTGCTTGAGTCGTGAGGAGGCGAAAGGCGAGAGCGGGTTGCAAAGGAAGGACACCGATTCCGAAAATAACAATAATCGTAACTAGAATTAGATTAATTAATTAGATTGTATAAAAATATGCAATTATTTTTATACTTTTTAGTGCACATTATATCTATTGTTTTGGAATAGTGTTTTTGAAGGCGGTTGTTTTTTTGTTAAAAAAATTTTGTAAACGAATATAGCAGATGTTCATGGACAAACTTTGAGCTGTGATTTGATTTGAATTGAATAATTTAGCCTTCCTGTATTAATTGTCAAATTGTTATACATTCCTACCTAGCAATTAGTTTTCATTAAGGCAATAAATAAATGTTTTAATTTTAGTGATTCTAAATTTATTTGAGTTTCTTTTCTTTTGAACCGGGATCTTCAAAATGAAATATGTTTTTAATTTATAAATAATGTAATCTTTAATTTTTGTAATACTACTTCTTTAACAAATTCTTAATACACAAATATAATTTGAAAAACAAAATTCTGTTTGCTTTGTTAAACTCTCATTTTATAACGAGGCGGTACTCGAACGATTAGCTCAGTTGGTTAGAGCACCGGCACGTAACACCGGAGGTCGTGGGTTCGAATCCCGCATCGTTCATAAAATTTTGTTTGTCAAATTTTATTTGTGATTTAATCCTAGAAGTGATGGTTATCACTTTAAAAACATAACATATTGCTTAAATCCTTAATACCTCAATATTGTCGAAGTTTTCAACATAATATAAAATCGAAATTTCTGGAAAAGATAAATATCATATCAATAAATGCCAATATTGGCGTGTTCATACGAATGTGGCATATTTCTAAGTAAGAATTTCTTTGTACAATTGAATACGGTTTCAGGAATTGCTAACTACGAGTTTTTTTTTTGTACCTAATATAATACACGTGTAAACCATTTAGTATTTTAAGTTCGAGTTTTTTTTACATCACTTTGTATATATTGTAATTAAAATGATTTGTATATTGCATTTAAAATAAGAAATTGTTATACCTAATCTGTTTTGAAAAGATTATTTTATTTACATTAAAGTTTACAAAAGAAAATACTTAAAGCTAGCATCAGAAAACCACACGAGCTTGTAATATATGCTAACAAAGAGTTAAATCTAGGTACATTAACTACAGAACATAAGTTGCAGTTAGATAAATTGTGTATATATATTTATTTTAAGTGACTTAAAAAGTATGATTTCAGTTTTTTCTTAATATTACGAGGATTTATACAGTTCCGTATATCAGTGGGTAATTCATTAATTAACCTTAAAATTTCTTGCTCGTTCTTCTCTAAGGAAATCTGCCTTCCGAATGAGCTGTATGCAAAAACAAATGACATGTTTCAAGGGTTATATGATTTACCTATGAAATAAAATATTTTTAATTTCATAAAATGCTTCTATTATATTCAGATGAGAAAAGCTAAATATTGCTAACAAATGTAAGTAATATTCCAAATTTTTCTATTACCTCTAATTTAAACTTCGACGTTATAATAACTAAGTAATTAATTTATCATATTCATTAACACCCTTATTCATAATGGCCCGCTAACTTTAAACAGCCGCTAAGGAGTGTTTTTTGTCATTCTGACTTAGGTTAATAGAAGACAGAGTGAGAATTAGCAATGCTTTAAGTTAGCAGACTATTATGAATAAGGGGTATATATTTAGTTTTAAGTAAAGATTCTCTTTAGTGATGTTATTTGTATAATATGATTATTAACAGAAAAGTCAAGATTGTGAAGTTATGTTATTCACAAATAAAACTGAAAACTAAATTTTATGAACGATGCGGGACTCGAACCCGCAACCACTCACGTTTTTGTTATTCACTCTAACAAAGACCCTGTATGTATATTTAATTTTTGCATTCTACTTTAAGTTCCATGAATTAAAGTGTAAATATCAACGGAATTTAACATCTGTTCATGAAAAATATATAAAAGTACTTATTTGGTCATGTAAATTTTGTCGCTCGACAAAATAAAGCTAATATTATACCTTTCAATAAAGAAGCTTCCATATTTACAAAGTTTATGTTTTGTAAGCGAAGGCTTACTGGAATATTTGTTTGATATCCTGAAGACTGAACATGTAAAGAATCTAAAATTTTTCAATTTTCATTGAATAATAATAATCAACCACATCAGTCAGAAATATTATCGCCAATAATAGCCAGATAGTATAATATTATAACTAGCTGACCCAGCAAACGTTGTCTTGCCATATAAAGTAATAAATTTTTGTGTTTAAAACATAGATAACGGCCGATTCTAAGGCCTACCAAATATATCGCACATAATATTTATCGTACTACAATAATTATTGTTTTCGTTTACCATCTTGCAACCACTGCGGATACAGATCCGCAGGATGGAACAGAATAATATAAAAATCTGAAATTGTATGTATTTTTCAATGGTGAATCATAATAAAATTAAAAAAAAATAATGTCAAAAAAATAAAAAATATATACTTAGAGGTTAGCCCTTATCATTTAGGGGTATGAAAAATAGATGTAAGCCGATTCTCAGACCTACCCAATATGCATAAAAAATTTCATTCAAATCGGTTAAACCGTTTCGAAGAACTTTGGTAAGGATCACATTTGTGACATGCAAGCGAGTTGCGGAAATAATATTTGAATTTATCCAAATTTTTTACACTCTTGCTAATTTATTGTCTGTTTTCGTTGACTTATTTTTGCCTCTTTTTAAGTCGCTTTGCCTTTTGAGATTGTACTTTACTATACTATCACTGTCCGCTAGTTGAGAAACAAAATTATTTATGTGATTTGACATCCGCATTGGTCTTTTGATTTTAAGAAATTAAAGTTGGTGATTTACTCTCACATAGTCCATTCTTAGATAAGCAATTAAATGATGTAGCGTTGTATGTTACAAATATTCGAATCGTTTACATTTGAAACGTTGCTATATCACAATATTACTGTTTTTTACTGTCCCCCTAGTTGAAGCCCGTAGGTCCATATTGGTTTGAGCATCGCTGTGTTGGTAGTTATTTATAATAGCTACTGTTTCACAGCGTTGAATTGTGTCCGATGGTCTAGTATATTTCTCACACTCTGGCACTAAACTGCTTACGTTTGGGCTATATTTATTTCCGCCAGATGCATTCCCAATAAATTGGCATCATCAACTTGAGGAATATTCTCAGTATATAGTTGAACTGTAAGAAATATTTGTTAACGCGTTGTTAAGTTGAGTAGACTTGTTTTGGTTTACTTTTAATCTGTTTACTTCCATAAACTTCCTTTCTGACAGATCTGGCTGGAAATCAGCTAAGAGCTGCACTAGTTTATCATGTTTTGCTTAAAGGCCTGTTATGTTTGTAGTATGTGTGTATAGGTGGGCAACGAACACAAGGTTAAGAACTGGACTTAAGATACCTCCTTGGTGCAGTCCTGAGCGAATAAAGCACATTTTGGAATATGTTTATTACACGCGACTTCAAAACATCTAGCAGTGAGATACAATCGAACAATGGAGATGAAAGAATGCGGAATGTATTATTTAGTTAATTTTTAATAATAATCCATCATGCCAAATCATTTCGAACGCCTGGGAAAAAACAAAATATAGCTGAGCAATACTTTCTAATCCTCAGAAATATTTGTATATGTGTAAGCCTATGAACTTGTTCTATGGTGCCAAATTGTTTTATTAGTAAGTACCTATGACTTATTCTTTATTTGTTTCGCAGAATTCTGTTGGACACATTTGGAACTGATATTTATAAAATTGCAAAGTATTGCTGAAGTACAATTGATATATGTAAGCTGTACAACACAACTTCGAAATTGTACTTTGAATAATGTTTTCATTTGTTTTTATTTTTGTGGTGGTGATTTTGTTCCCAATTTAATAGAGATTCCACTTATTTGCATGAAAAACAATTTCTTTGTTTCGCCATGTTTGCTTGAAACTCCGTATAAAATTGGTCCAACGCTTCGGATGTGAGTCGCTACAGGTTGGCAAATAAAAATAAAAATATTTTTCATGTAAGTTCCGTTCACAAAGTTTACATTCAAGTTGCAAAAAATCACCTTCTGACACAGATAGCAAAAATCTATCAAAATCTTTAGAAATACAAGAAGCTACTTTCTGAAAGAACGTTCACCACACACGTTGCAATGCAATTATTTATAAGGGCTTAAATCTAGGCGACCTGTCATCTCCAGAGGCAACTCAGGAGGCACTTGTTACAAATTGTATAGAAAGGCTACTTTACTGTGGTGCAAGGAAATCTTATAAAATATTACAGAACACCTTGAGACGAGACATTTAAGAAAATATAAACAATTTGTTATGTTTTAAAAGTGATAACCGTCACTTCTGGGATTAATTACACAAATAAAATGTGAAAACATTTATGAACGAGTAAGCAACTTGTTACAAATTGTATAGAAAAAGTAGCCACTTTAGTGTGGTGCAAGGAAATCTTATAAAATATTATAGAACACCTTGAGACGTAGTAGAAATTTAAGAAAAGATTTAAACAATTTGTTATATTTTTAAAATGATAACCGTCATTTCTGGTCGTCATTAATAACGTATGGTATGGGGAGGGCGTATAAATTACCATCAGTTGAACGTCTGCTCGCCTCTTTCCTGCTTTTCTGTCATAAAAATTAAAGCCAAAAATACGTTCACTTTGTTATTACCCGAAATTAACGCGAGGAGTCACGGGTTCGAGTCCCGCATCGTACATAAATTTTGTTTTCAAATTTAATTTTTTTGTAAGAAAAGATTATTATTAATTATATTGCGTCGATTGTAAACTTTCAGGTATTCGAAAAGTGAATGTATTTATGGTTTCAATTTTTTTTATGACAATAAAGAAAGAGACGATCAGATGTTCACCTGATGGTATTGGATTGATACGTTCTCCCCATTACAATGCTGTGCCGCTCAGGATTCTTGAAAAATCAAAAATTCTGAGTCGCACTACAATTGCGCTTGTCACCTTGAGACGTAAGATGTTATGTCACATTTGCCCAGTATTTTCACTAGCTACGGTGCCCTTCAGATTATCACACAATAATGCTTACACATTCGTGTTTGCAACAAAAACCATTTGCTCAGTTTTTTCTCTAGCAGCGACGCCCTTCAGACCGAAACACAATAATGCTTACATATTACTGCTTCATGGCAGAAATAGGCGCCGTTGTGGTACCCTGAATCTAGCCGGTGTCCTGTGCAAAGGATTCTATTAGTGCTCGAAAATCCATCTATGTGTTTTAATAGATTATTTTATCACTATCGTTTCTTATATATACCATTAATACTTTCTAATTTTTCAGTTGTAGAAACTTCTTATTATATAGGTACACCTCCGTGATATATAAAATCAATGGAATTGTCAGGGAATTTCATAGAACCAAACTTTCTACTACTCTATCGGGTCAAAATCATGTTTTTACTTATTTTGACTAAGCCTGCAAGCCCGTTTGTCTTTATTTGCAATAAAAAACTCTCATTTTCACACTACTACTTTCATTGTGTGTCTTCTACGGCATTTATCACGGAGAGTGTTCCGAAGAGCTGTTTAACCTGATTCCTGCCGCCGAATTCCACCTTCGTGGAATTCGGCGGCTAAACAAGTTAGGATATCATCCCCACCATCTGGATGTGTGGCGGTCCTCCACAGTGCGGTTTTCAAGGAGCTTTCTTCCACGTACTACAAAACTGTGGAATGAGCTTCCTTGTGCGGTGTTTCCGGGACGATACGACATGGGTACCTTCAAAAAAAGCTCGTACACCTTCCTTAAATGCCGGCAACGCTCTTGTGATTCCTCAGGTGTTGCAATAGAATGTGGGCGGCGGTGATCACTTAACACCAGGTGACCCGTACGCTCGTTTGTCCTCCTATTCCATAAAAAAACGGGAATTAAAAAGTATAATAACTAAATCAGCACTAAATTAATGATTCAATGACAATTCAATTTAATGACAAAAATTCAATACTGTTTTAAACGTATTTAAAATATTTAAATGTTGTACATACGTGTAGTGAATGAGTGGTCCCACCAATCCGTTCTACAAAGGTACGCCTTTAGATCATCTTTGGTTCTGCCAACAATGACAGTAGGTGGCGCCACCATCGTGCGTATTGACAGCAGGACGCAGGCTACACCAACTATCACACTGATGCGACGCAACAGATACATGTCCGATATCTTCACGGCCTTCGCTGAACGAACTTGAAATATCACCGAAATTCTGTTGACAAGGAAACATTTCTTTAATATCAATAAGTGACGGGACGAGCGTGTTGATGGTAATTTATACGCTCTGCCCATTACAATGCAGTGCCGCTCAGGATTCTTGAAAAACCCCGAAAATTCTGAGCGGCACTACAACTGCGCTCATCACCTTGAGACACTTATGTCTCTTAAGGTTAAGTCTCATTTGCCCCGTAATTTCACTAGCTTTTTGTTAGGCAGCGAGCTAATAATATGTTTTATACGCGTCCATTGTTGTTTTGTGTTAAGGCGACACTAAATGTCAGCGACTTTGAGCGATATGAGTTCACGGCTGCCGGCCCGCCATCTATGTAACAAAGCCAATATTTTCAAAATTCTTGCGTGGAAAACAGTTTATATGCTAATAATCCTCGTTATTCACTACAAATCTGAATAAATGAACCTACACATGAACGTACATGCTATAAGAATAACTTTAGTGAGGGAAGTACCAAAAAAATGCGTCACGCCATGCCAAAAAACTTGTTTAACTTTAAAGAAAATGTGGTAGTTCAAAAAGGCTCGGCAGTGTTAACCATAACCAACAGCAAGCATTAGCAACCTACAAATAATACTTAAGGATATGTGTAACAGGATTAAGTAGTGTTCATAGCTCGAAATGCTATATTTTCACCACAAAACTTGTCTTAAAACACCATGTTTGCGTGTTTTCTGCTTACTCATCGCCTTAAGCAAGAATATTGCAAGAAAACAAAACCAACGCAACCAAGCAACAAATTGTTACATGGCATGTCTGGTTTGACCACAGAACAGAAAAACGTTGGTGAGACATTAAGCAATGCTCCTGCACGAATAAATATTATTAATTAATCGTAGATTAAGGATCGGACTCCGCTACAATTCAACTAGACACCGTAGGCATAGTCGCGAATTGGGGCAACTAGTACTACGCCTGTGGGCGTACTCGAGTCAGTCTGGAACAGTGACGTTGACGTGCCACATCTACTGTTAAATTAAAATGCCAGGTTGCGTAGTATAACTTTGTAAAAATAATACTATAAGAAACAAGAAAGACACTGGGATCACACATCGTCAGTATCTTCTGTTTTAATAATTTCAATGTAAAATAACATGAAGCGTATGTTACAAAATTTCAAAGTTGCCATTGAGTGTCAAGATGCCACGCACACAAACATTTAATAGTTGCCGTAATAAAAAATCTTTGAAGCTTATAACATAACTTCTGTATTTAAATCACGTAAATCTACACAAGACTACGTCTTGAAGTTGTTGTGAAGTTGAAGTGAAAATCACCTTCAAATACTCAGCTATTTACCTAAATAGATTCTATCTAACATCTATGTTTCTAGCGCCAGTCTCAGGTCTGAAGCGTACAGTTTCCGATAGCTGGGAAATTCTGAATTTTAAGTTAAATTAAAAGAAATTATTTTTGAACTCCGTTGAGTCTTAAGTGTATTTCAAGTTTGTTGGGCTCAATATTTATTTATTTATTTTATCAAAATACACACTATCATTACCGAATATTCCAATGCGATAGAGGTACATACATTATTACATAATACATTATTATATTTAAATTTTTTAACATACTAGCTGACCCGACAGACGTTGTTCTGTATATAATAAATAAAATAATGTTTTTTATTAATTTATCAATAATATATCATAACATCAAGAATTACTTCGTAAAATATGCACCCTGCTGTTGTAATGAAATTGTTTCACAGCAGAACTGTCAAACCGTGCGTCAATAAATTCTCTCATAGAAATTATGTGTGGACACATCAAAGAAAACCAAATTTGTTGTTTTTATTTAATTCCGAGCATTTTCCTATTTATTCACCTTTTAAACCTTCTCTGGACTTCCACACTCGAGTTTTAGCGAGACTAACGAACAGCAATTCATTTATATATATATAGATTATAAGTAATGCAACTTTCGTGAATTCTTCCTAAGTGCAAGAAAACAGATCCGTCTTTTAGGCTATTTCGTTAATTGTACGAGGTGCACGAGTCATCGCTGCCTTGCTTAACAAATTGGTGCGCGCGTGATGACACCATCAGCAACGGCGGCCGACGTAGGCGCCATTCGTACCTATCCGGAACAACAAAATGCAGTCTGCCTAATATATCCAATAAAATAAAGATGTTACATAAATAAAGACATGTTGTGGCTAAAATATTAAAAGTTATTATATTTAGTGCAACAAGTCCAAGTGATTATTCTTTATTGTCTACGTAAGATATCCATCGTGTATACATGTGGTTGGTTCCTCACGGGCACTTACCTTTTTTTAGAGTTTCGTAGCCAAATGGCAAAAATTGTGAATCTTTATAGATTCGTCATGTCTGTCTGACCGAACGTATGTCACAGCCATTTTTTTCTGAAACTTTAAGAACTATACTGTGGAAACTTGGTAAGTAGATGTATTCTGTGAACCGCTAAGTTAAGATTGTCACAGAAAAATAGAAAAAAAAAAATTTTTGGGGGTATACTTAGAATCAGTTCTAAGTTCTAACTCAATTTTTTTTTTCATCAGTCCCCTACGTGTGGGTCTAAGGTCTGGGAAAATCGCAAGGAAAATGATATTGAGGTTTCTAATGTATTATAAAATATATATGATGCAAACTTCCATCGAAAATTGGTTTGAACGAGATCTAGTAAGTAGTTTTTTTCAATACGTCATAAATCCTATTATCAATAACTTAATTGAAAAAGAAATACACTATTATTATGTACATCGATCAAAGTTACAAAGAACTACAAGAACTTTTATATTCTGTTACTTACTGCTACGGAATCCTTCATGGGCGAGTCCGACTCGCACTTGGCCGTTTTTTTTTATTACAATAAGGGACGAGACAAGCAGGACGTTCAGCTGATGGTAATTGATACGCCCTGCCCAATACTTCTTTTCTTGAAAATCCTATATCTCCTATCCTATATCTCAAGTTGGATCAAACTGCAAACAGTGTGCAAAATGTTATCAAAATTCTTATATATAAAGATGTATAATATTATTTATATAAAGAGTAAAGAGTTGTGGTTTCCAAAATATTAAATGTTAAAATATTTAGTGTAACAAGTCTTTATATGACAACATCAGTGGGAGGCTCTTTTGCACAGGATGCCAGCTAGATTAGGGTATCACAACGGTACCTATTTTTGACATGAAGCAGTAATGTAAGTAAGCATTACTGTGTTTCGGTCTGAAGAGCGCGGTAGCTAGTGAAATTACTGGACAAATGAGACTTGACATCTTATGTCTCAAGGTTACGAGCGCAATTATAGTGCCAGTAAGAATTTTTTGGTTTCTCAAGAATCCTGAGCGGCACTGCATTGTAATGGGCAAGGCGTATCAATTTCCACCAGCTGAACGTCCTGCTCGTCTCGTCCCTTTTTTTCATAAATAAAAATCTTGTTCCAAAGCCATGTGGACTTGATTAAAGATTTTCAGTCGCCTAAAGAAACATTACGCTGAAAGTACTCCGAAGCTCCGTTATCAATTCTAAACAAAAAAAAACTACTTAAGATCTCGAACAAAGCGGATCTGTACGCAATATTTGTTTCAAGAGAGATATTGGAAACGTTGCGTACATACAGATTGCTCGCCGTGAAAATTGGAATGTTACTCCAAAAATCTGTGGATTTTGGTACACGGGTGTCGGGGTATGTAAAAACCGCAGTGAGGTCAACAGATCAAAGGATTTGCGTGACTGTTGGCTTGATAAATTGCTACACTTTGCAATGGGCTTTGGCATGGTAGATTGAATTTTAGATGCCGGAGCGATTTTGTTGGCATTTACAAGAAATATTGATGTGTGATATATTTAGACACTTACTCCGTTCAATCTTCATAAGCGATCCAAACGCCATTCAGTAAAAGGCACTTAATGTTACGAATTTTAGTGATTCAGTTTGGGTACCTAAAATGAACTGCATCGGAGTCGCATCGCTTATTAAAAGTTGATGGTAGGCCCTCAGGTTTATTACTTTAGTGTGCATGACAAGCCACGTCTTACCCTCGCGATTTGATTGTGTCTTTGTGTAAGTGTTTGTGCATTGCTCAAAATAGAGGTTAACTGTAACCCTTATTGTTTTCAACGTTTTCAAAGACTATCTAGACGTATAACTGATCAGTTACTCAGAGTTACTCAAAGCTTAATCAAACTATGAGTCATAAGTTAATTCATTTAAAATAATCAATAAATTATATTCAAGAAGAATATTATTAATAATCACCTTAAAAAAATATTGTACTATTACAAACAAGTATAAAACATTTATTTTTATGATAAAGAATATTGTTTCCGTAATACCATCTATTATATCAAGATAATATGCATTCATTCCAGAAATTAATAATTTATCAAATATAACCTACTCGGTTACCTTTCTTAATGGTAGACAAAATTTAAAAATTATTTGAAAATACTAAATTATGTGCCAGTTATTCGAAGCAAATACATCAAGATATGAATATATTTCCAATGACGAAGACTAAAGCCTCTTAACAACATATTAAGTGAACCGTTTTTATAAAAAAAAAACTTCATTGTTAACATTACATCGGTAAAATATATTTCTCGGAGTTGAATGTTATACACGAAACTGTCTAATGACGGGATAGATGGAGCGATATTAACTTGTCCAAACACAAAATGAATAAACAGAAATATACAGTGGAAAGTATTGTTTGCTTTCCAATTTTATTAAACTCATCGACAGTACAAGTAGCAGAATAAAAGTAGCACATAATATAGCTTATTGAAGGTTTTCTAAAGAGACTGAAGCAACTAGGAAATTCAATTGAACATTTGAATTCTAAGTACATTTACATTTCGCTCTGAAATATAGCTTTTGTGATAAGAACGTTACTAATGCAAATGTGATGTCGGGTTCTAAAACACATAAACCAAACCGTATTTCTAGGATATCTAATACTGAACAATTTACTCGGTATACATAGCATGGATATACAGCTCATGAACTTATTAACATATGGACTTATTAACACTTAGGTAAAAAAGGATTTTGATTACATTTTATCCCCAAATTTCCTGAATGTCCTGAAGATTACGCACACTCACACACTCATTCACGCCTTTTTTCTGTCAGGATAGGCAGAGACAACAGAATGCCATTTGTTTCTATCTTAACGAACCTTACGCACTTCCTCTACAATAATTACTCTTTTCATACATGCTCGCCGGTTACGGGTGCTTCGGACCTTTCCTTGTCTCAAAACGTTCCTAATTTGGTCGACGAATATTCTACGAGGTCTCCCACAACCGACTTGCGTTATATATTTGATAAGTAATTATTTTTCCACTCATTTGCTTCACATCTCCATACTAATCTAGCATTCCTTTCTCAATCATTGTCACGTCATCCTCTTTCAAACCACAGCGCGCTCTTATCACCGCATTCGGAATTCTATCAATCAGTCTCACCCCACACATACTACGCAGTGATCGCATCTCAATTGCGTTAATTCTGTACTGCTTTTATTCTTCTTTTTCCATAGATGCTAAATGCCAATTTTCATCTAGATCGCTTAAGCTGTTTGAGTTATAGAAGGACACAATTTCACAAATAAAATAAAATAATGGACAAAGGCTACTACAGTTTTATATATTAGTATAGAGTATTTTTATAACAATTCGAACTCAATTCTACTATCAAATTACACTTTGTAGAATATTTGAGTAAAATTGTGGAAAAATTAATGAAATAGGTATACTAGAATAATACAATATACGTACAAAAAAATAGTGAGTGTACTAGGTACTTAGATTAAGGATTGGTCTCCGCTGTGCTCCAACTAGATACCGCACTACCTAAGAGGTTTTTATTACGGCAACTATTAGATGCTTGTGTGCGTGGCATCTTGACACACAACGGCATCTTTCAAATTTTGTTATTCGCTTTGTGTTATTTTACATTGAAATTAATAAAATACAAAATACTGATGATATGTGTGTCTTTCTTATTTCTTGTAGTATTATTTTACAAAGTTTTACTACGCAACCCGGCATTTCAGTTTCAATTTTTAGCAAAATTTAACAGAACATATTGTGGCACGTTAACGTCACACATTGTTCAAGACCGGCTCGAGTACGCCCTTGGGAGTTGGGCGTAGTATTAGTTACCGCACTTTGCGACTAATCTAAAGAATATTTAGTACCACAGAGAAGGGTCAAAACAAACAAATAACAGTATAACTTTAAAACAAAATAAATTGCTGAAAATAAAAACCAAGATTTTAACACACATTTCTTAAACAACTCGGAATTGGAAACGAGCTGTTTCTATCATGGCTGCGATGTTTTCAGTCGAGCATTTGTACTGTCTTTATGATTTTAGTCTGAACCGACAAATAAGAGAAAATGAAAATATTTCAACAAACTCGAGTGACTTTGTGCAAAATTTATTCTGTAAATATGTTTCGTTGCGTTGCTTAACCTTTCCGCATCGGCCGTGCCCGCGGGCACTGGTAATTCAAAAAACAATGAGAGCGGCTGTGCCGCGGGGCACTCTTTTACCTCATCCAGTTTTCACCCTTATTAGGTGTACAAGATGGTTTATTTGCCTACGCAGTTATGAACGAGTGAATTCCCAAACATATTTCGATCCGTTACGATTCAAGGCCACCAATATTCGACGTCATAGCTTTACGGACAAAGCACTTATGTGTCCACTTGTTCCCGGCCGGCGCAGCGAGCGGTCGTTAGCAAGACTTTACACGAAGATCGTTCTTTGTGGAGATTTAAGCTTAATTTTATAATTAACATATACTATTCATTACAAAAACATAAAAGGAAATAAATAAAACAAGTAATTAACAATAATAACAATATTTATTTTAAAATATACCTATTTTTACACTTTTTTTCGAATGAAAAGTCTTTGTGAAATAAAAAAGAAAGACAATATGAATAATTTATACATGGTCTTATAGCTTGTTTCAATAGCTTTCAGTGACAGTCACTCAAATCACCCTAGTTATAAGCATTTTATAACTACACGTAAAATAATACACACGGGGAAAATGCCGCGAAAATGCCGGAAGCTTGCCGATCTATAGTGTACAGCGAGATCCGGAGCGCGCTGATGCGGAAAGGTTAAATTCAAGAATGCTTTATCTAAGAATACAAGAGTTATGAGAAAGGGGGAATTGAAATGAATAGCAATTTCTGTTTGCTTTATTTATACTTACTGTTGCAAAAGACTTAGTTGATGTTTTAGATTAAGGATTGGTCTTCGCTGGTCTCCAACTAGATGCCGCACTAACTAAGAACAATAGCTTTTTTATTACGGCAACTATTAGATGCTTGTGTGCATGGCATGTTGACACTCAATTGCATCTTTCAAATTTTGTAACATACGCTGCGCGTTATTTTACATTGCTTACTGATGTTATGTGATTCCAGTGTCTTTCTTATTAGTTTTACAAAGTTTTTCGTAAAATGACCTTTACAGTACAGTTTAAGGGCGTCTCGAAAGCAATCTAGCGATAGGTACCCATAAAACATAGTAACATGAAATAGTAAGCGTCGCCGGGAACTTAAGAAAGTATGGGGTTCGTGGTTGAATGGTGTTAGAGTGAAACGATAATCGATACATCAATATATGCATACAGATAAAAATAAAATATGGTCCTATATATATACAATTTATAACCTAGGTCCTAAGGAATCATTAAGAGAAAAATTTAAAGAAATAAACATTTTGACTGTTGCTTCTCAATACAATTTTGATAATGTTTTGTATGTTCATAAGCACATTAAGGAATTTTCTAGAAACTGTGACATTCATAATGTTAACACGAGGAACAAACATAGACTTGTTATGCCTACTACTCGGTTGGGTCGAGTTTGTAAGTCTTTTGTTAGGCGATGTATATGCTTCTACAATATGATCACAGAAAATGTACAAAACAAATGTGTTACGAAATTTAAAATAATTGTTAAAAAACGTTTGTGTGGGAAAGGTTATTATAGCATAAACGATTTTCTTAATGACACCACGGACTGGGAATAAAGCGAACACCCTCAGGCTCTTTAATTATAAATGTTTATTGTACGATATCACATTGTAATCCATATTTTATATTAAAAAAAAACCCGCTGAGTTTCTTGCGCCCATTCTTCTCAGGTATGAGGCAGTCTCTTTTGAATAAATGTAGTTTTTGACGTTCAATTAGTGATTTTAAATCCTATTTTGAATAAAAATATTTGAATTTGAAATTTGAATTTGTGTGAAAGTTTCGAAACGATCGGTAGAGAACTTTAGATTTGCGATTTTTAACAAATAATCATTAGATGTTTATTACTATATTATCTACATAAGCTATAGTGCAGAAAACTATATCAATTACTTTCGTTTTTAACTATTCCACAGGTACTCCTTAACTTTCCAGTATGAAAAGTATCTTGGGATGTTGACCGGGATTGTAAGAATCATCATGCAGAATTTCAATTAAATCCGCCCAAGACTTTCAGGCAATAAGTCTATATAAACAGACAGAGCAGAGAAACAAAAATTTGAAACAAATCGGGACTTGTTCTATTTCTCGTCTTACATCTCCCTGATTCGATTTTGAGCATTTTTACTCTTTTCACAGAATAATTCGATATCTACAGTTTTATTATAAGTATAAATATTTAGATATCGATAAAGGAGCTATCGATCATGCGATAGAACTTAAATGATTCATATCACTTAATTTCTATTGCGCCCAAGATTGCTGATAGCTGTTAGGCTCTTTAATGATTCTTACCTATCTCAAATTACTATATTTACTTGGCTCGTATTACAGTTTGCCTAGACTGGACTCTGTTATGAAAGATAAGTCCCGGATAAAGACGCTATTGTTGTCATGTAATATTGTAGAAAATGAATGCGAGATATTTTGTGAATTTTGAAGTTTTATGTAGCGACAGGAAAACAGTCAGTGCCTTCATACTTTTTATTTATGTAAAGGTGACGAATGTACAAATATGCAATTACTGTAGTTTCGATACATTATAGTTTCGCTAATATGAAGATGGCGGTAGAATTGTATAATAATATATTGGGATGTTTGTTGTAAAAGTAGATTTTATATTTAATTTTGATTCTACAAGTCAAGTAAGGAAAGGTATTAATATTATATTTTTGTTGTTTAAAGACACAGAGACTCATACATTCCAGAAAATAAATAATAGTAATATTGACACACTTTTTACACAAATTATCTTGCCCCAAGTTAAGCATTTAAAGCCTGTGTTATGGGTTACAAGACAATGATATATATTTAATACAATATACTTACTTAAACATACAAAAATTCATATGAACATACATAAATACATTTAAACATCCATTACTCGGATACAAATATCCATATTCATCATATAAATGCTTGCACCTACCGGGATTCGAACCCGGGACCTCTAGCTTAGTAGGTAGATCGCTAACCACTCGGCTATACAGGTCGTCGTATAAATGATAGAAAGAACTAGAAAAATACGCTTCAAAAGTAGAAAGTAATATCTTAATGTGAAGAATTTATTCTATAGCGATCTAAAGTTCATTTAGAGATTTTTTATTACAATAAGCCAATGGATTTTATATCGCTTCAGATAGAAACGTCCATATTTGTATTTTATTAAACCGTACTTTTTTATATTTAATAAGACGATTAAGTACTTACTGTAAGATCTTTCTGTACATGGATTGTAATCATTTCAATGATTTTGTTATACACATAATTATCAAATAAATAAAAATATTTTTTGCCGTCAGTACTTTTATACTTGTGCAAATTTTAAAAACGAAAGAAAATTTGATGTTTTGAATCTGGTGAAAAGCACTTTCAAAGATTCAGCTACATATATACATACATTCAATAAACCTAGTGATTGGTGATTGGTCCCCACTGCGCTCCAACTAGTTACTGTACTACCTACGAACAGTAGCTTTTTTATTACGGCAACTATTAGATGCTTGTGTGCGTGGAATCTTGACACTCAATGGCATCTTTCAAATTTTGTAACATACGCTTCGTGTCATTTTACATTGAAATTAATAAAATACAAAATACTTACTGATGATATGTGATCCCAGTGTCTTTCTTATTTCTAACACTATTATTTTTACAAAGTTTTTCAACGCAACCCGGCCTTTTAGTTTCAATTATTAGCAAAGATTAACAGAACATGTGGTACGTCAACATCACACGTTGTTCGAGACTGGCTCGAGTACGCCCACTTGGGCGTAGTAGTTGTCGTAGTTTGCGACTAAATCTAAAAGTTAGTGATCATGTTCAAATTTAAATTTAAATTTTTATTCTGTTAGTAGAGATATTGCATAAAATCTTGAACTTCTACGTCAAAAATGGAAAATATCAGAAATTTTATTCACGAAAATTTATTGAAGTAGGCGTTACTTTTCGGAAATCCATAATTATACAAATGATTTGAGTTTTCTTTATTGTTAATTCCGCCAATATTTGTCTTTAAACAATTCGACACGTGTTTCGCCTCTACACGAGGCATCCTCAGGACGTGTAGTATCACCAAAATCTGGCAAAGAGACTGAAAAGTCAGTCTCTCAGAATTCTCAGAAGTCTCGCGGAATTAACACTAAAGAAAATTCAAATCATTTGTTTAATTGTATTCACGTAAATGTACGATAAAAATGAGAACGAATTCCGAATGTATTCGAAATCGGAAATTAAACATTACTGTATTACACCAATTTCCATATATAATATGGTCGATTGAATTATACCCCATTTACAGATCCGAACTGTTTGACGGTAATGAATTATAAACGATTTACGATATGACATTTAAATGACTTTGATTTCAAGGAAATTATTTTATGATAATTAAGACTTAATTTAAACTTTAATTTGAATTTAAAACAGAATATTGTTAATGAGTTTGGCTTAATAAAAATTTCTACTAATTACATTTGAACAATTTGTAATGTTTTTAAAGTGATAACCCTCACTTCTAGGATTAATAAACAAATAAAATTTGAAAAACAAAATTTTATGAACAATGCGGGACTCGAACCCACGACCTCTGGCGTTCCGTGCCAGTGCTCTAACCAACTGAGCAAACCGTTCGAGTGACGTATCGTCATAAAATCGTGTATGCTTTGTTCAACTCTATAGCGACAACCTGAGAGTTTTTCAAATTTTATTTGTGTTTAATCCTAGAAGTGAGGTTTATCACTTTAAAAACATAACAAATTGTTTAGATTTACAACAGCGACATCTCAAGTCAATTTCCTAATATGCAAATATTGGTGTTGAGCAGGTTATCAACTGTAAAGTAGATCCTGTAGATGAAGCCACAACCTGAGAGTTAAACAAAGCATACAAGATTTTATGGCGATACCTCACCCGAACGGTTAGCTCAGTTGGATAGAGCACTGGCACGGAACGCCAGAGGTCGTGGGTTCGAGTCCCGCATCGTTCATAAAATTTTGTTTTTCAAATTTAATTTGTGTAATTACATTTGCTTATGAATCTACTTTGCTGTAATTACGGGGTATTTCTAAGAAGTTGTTAAATCGGGCTCCGCTTAAGACTTTAAACTACGTTACTAACTATGGTTCAAGGTATAAGACATGTAGGCGACTCCTTGTTACCATCTTCAAGGTTAGTGGCGTGGTCGAAAATGGCTTGCAATACCAACCTAGGTCTTGAGTAGATGATGTTTTTTACACACACAAAATATTACACAAAAAAGCGCGTACACCTTCCTTAAAAGCCGGCAACAGTCCTGTGATTTCTCTGGTGCTGCTAGAGAATGTGGGCGATGGTGATCACTTAGCAACAGGTGACCCAAAATATGTATACTGTGTCCGTATGCTCGTTTGTCCTCCTTTTTCATATAAAAAATATTATCTTGATCCAAACTAGGCACAGCCTGTGCTATAGGTTGCAAGACAACGATATACTTATTTGAACATACATAAATACAAACAAACATCTATGACTCAATTTTATCATATAAATGTTTGCATCTACCGGGACTCCAGGGACCCTAGATTTATAGGCAGGGTCACTAACTATTCGGCTATTTGGGTTGTCAAATTTAAAATACATTTGATTACAGGTTAAACAAAATTAGATGGTTTAATCCCTAGATAAGCTGTGGTCGAGTACTTTTAGTATTTTATTAGTTACTCACCTCCATGTCTTCAACATCAAGGCTCCGTATGTCAAGCAGAACCCAACTTCCCTCAGCCAGACCCTGGCTGTACATGTGAACACAGTAGGGCGGCCGTACATTACCAGCGTTGTGCAGAAGATGAGGAAGGCTCCCAGCACTATGACCCTTAAGAGAGCTGGGCTGGCTGCACGAACCACCTGTTTAACCCGAAACATTAACAATTAATATTGCTTGAACCTGAAAGTTTGAATATTTCTTAATATGATTCAAACCTCACCGACATAGACTATACATATACATAGAATTCCCAATATACTATCTACAGATAGAGATAAATTACTACCTAGTTTCGTAATTACTTACGGCTGTTCCCAATATTTATATATTATATCTCCTACTTGAGACTTTAAGAGTGTCAGTGGGTAGGGTAGATAGTTCGATGGACAGATGGCCTGTCACTGCTACGTGCGCATGACGTCAGAATATTTTAAGGTATACTCGCGTCATACATGAGACAATCTCTTCTTCAACAATGATTGCCTGGTACTAAAACACTGTATAATGCTTCCTATCTCATTTTCTCCAACGTTAAATCTTATGGATTTATGTGTTTATCTCTATTTACTTGTCGCTTTTTGGTTTCATCGACTTACAAATCACAACGATGCTAAAAAAGTTTTCACTTCAAAAATGGCTATTGATGGAACTTACCCTGACATGAGCGTATTTGATAGTGAAGTAGACAATGAATGGCAGGCAGGAAATGACCAGGCAAGCTAGTACGAAAATCGTAGTACGTGCAACCCAGTTGAGTGCGGCCACGCAGGGTGAACCATCATCACAGGCTTCACAGCCCTCTGCGCACGGTGAACACTCAAACGCAGCTGGCTGAGAGTACAGGCTGGGCTGATGCTGCAACAAATAAATACAAAATTCAAATAGATTCTTTCAATCTTAGATAATGCTGCGAAAACGTCCAAAAAAATTGACGGTGGACAGTTAACCTCTATTTCGAACATTACACGCACACTAGTGGGAGGCTCCTTTGCACAGGAAGCCGGCTAGATTATGGGCACCACTACGGCGCTTATTTCTGCCATGAAGCAATAATGTGTATACATTACTATGTGAAGGGCGCCGTAGCTAGTGAAATTACTGGGCAAATGAGACTTAACATCTTATGTCTCAAGGTGACGAGCGCAGCTGTTGTAGTGCCGCTCAGAATTTTTGGGTTTTTCAAGAATTGTGAGCGGCACTATATTTTAATAGGTAGGGCGTATCAATAACCATCAGCTCAAAATCCTGTTCGTCTCGTCCCTTATTTTCATAAAAAAAACCTAACTCAAAGTGACATACAAATCGCGAGTGTAAGACGTAGCTTCTCATTTACACTAAAGTAATAAACCTGGCCTGTTTTCATCGGTGGTCTAGTAGCGAGAAGCTCGATCTAGACGTATAAACTATCTATGGTTTAAATTTTTCCCTAAATCAGTAAATGATAGTCAGAATCTGCTACACAAACAATATCATAGAGAAAGTAAAATGTAAAATCAGCTGGAACTAACATAAACCTGTTATGCCTACTGCACGGTTAAGTCGAGTTAGTATTTCTTTTGTTGGGCGATGTATATGCTTTAACAACATGATCCCAGAAAATGTACAAAGTAAAAAAGATAACTAAGTAATGATATGTGTGTAATGTTATATGTGTATTAGTAATAGTGTATATAACGAAAAAAATTTGGTATAATTTATTATAGATGCACAATAGTATAATATAGACTAACCCCCTTATTCATAATAGTCTTCTAACTTAAAGCATTGCTAATTCACACTCTGTCTCCTTCTATTCACCTAAGTCAGAGTGAGAAATAACACTCCTTAGCGGCTGTTTAAAGTTAGCGGACCATTATGAATCCCCTTATTAGCGTAAGAGCGTAAGCTCGCCAACAAACTGTTGCAACAGTTTGGCGAGATGTAAAATTTAAGTACCAACTGTGCATATATTTATGATTAAATAAATTTATAAAAAAAAATGTGTTACCTAATTTAATAGAAATTTGTGCTTAAAGTCAATGTAAGCACACTTTTCTCCTTAGTCGTGTGTCAAGTGTCGCTGTCCGAATCAAACCTGAACTAAAACATTTAGTTTTACATTACTGCTTATTGATTAATAAAATTTTAAACAACTGAAGTAAATGCGGCAATGTATAGACATAGCAGTCGAATATACAAATGATTTAAATTTTCTTTAGTGTTAATTCCGCCAATATTTGTCTTTAAAACAATTCGACACGTGTTTCGTGTAGAGGACACGAGGCATCCCCATGACGTGTCGTCTCGCCAAAATCTGGCACGAGACTACTTTATTTATCTCTCATGTAAAATGTAGAGAGTACCGAGGCTTTATCAAGGGTGTGTTCGAGGGATGTCACACACGCATACAATCTGCACAACGTCGTTTATGTATCTTCGCAGCGCTCAGCTACCGTCGACATCTCTGTTGGAAACTCAGTCTGATTCCGATTCAGAGACTACGCGCACTTATTCAGCTCTTTTCAGCTTTTGTCCATAGAAAACAACAATTTTGTATGGAGACGTGTACGCGTCGATTCAGCTTTCGGCGTCCATTCTGCTTTCGCGGCAAACCAGCATAAAATGAGGATAAATGTGTTTTTATAATTCAAATTCTATAGAGAGCGTTCGGCGCTGTTCCGCCGCGTACAGCGCTGTTCGCCGTCGAATGCGGCGGAACAGCTCTTTACAGGGATGGTTCGCGACTCCTTGTTGACAAGTTGCGACCTGTATTGTTCCTGCATTGATTAGACGTAATCATTATGCACGCAAAGATTAAAGAGTGCAGACTTGATTTAAAGTTCCGTACGCGGCTGATAGAAGCAGAGCTGTATAAGTGTGACCAAAATCGTTCAGCGAAACGCGAATGGAGCTGAATAAGTGCGCGTAGTCCCTTAGTCTCGTGCCAGATTTTGCCGAGACGACACGTCCTGGAGATGACTCGTGTAGAGGCGAAACACGTGTCGAATTGTTTTAAAGACAAATATTGGCGGAATTAACACTAAAAAAAACTTAGATCATTTGTATAATTATGGATGTCCGCAAAGTAACGCCTAATTCAATAAATAGCAGTCGAAGCTTATTAGTGTGTAATTTGTGGCATGTTCCATATTTCGACTTTGTTTTTATACGACGTCATTCGACGTCTATATGTATAGAACGTCATTGTAGGTGATCTATTAGATAATATGCAGGTCATGATGATTTTAATATTTACCATCTGAATTGCAATTGTAACTTATTAATTAACTATTGATTTGTGTACAGTTAATGTGTAGATTCATCTAGAATTTGTGGGTTCAAAATACTCAATCGAGCTTCTAAATATCCTTGGAGTTCTAAGCATTATTCAAATAGTGCGTCAAGTCAATATTAATAACATTTAGGAGCTTGAGATTAGTTCAATATAAGGTCTAACCGTGGAGCGGCTTACAACCAATACCTAGATAAATAGAATAGAACATTGGAATCAAAGTGTTTATTTATACACGCGGGTATCGCAAATTAAAATAAAATGTTATGCTTAATGGTAAATATATACACTTTTATACTAAAGTCCCAGCCATTGTTCAGGCATTATCTATAAAGAAATAAAAAAATGTTTTATTAAAAATGGCTCTGTCGTTAATCCTACTACTCCACAGCTGAATATCTAAGTAATCGGGCAGCCAGGGACTAGATTATGATTATTTTATAGCAATAGCAATGACAGTACGATATTGTATATTTCATTGAAAAGAGCGCAAAAAAAGAATGCTTTCTTGCGCAGCTTGTTCTCTCTCAGAACGTCATTTGTTTCTGAAGCGGTAGTAGTATTAGATATGCCACCAAAACGATATCTAAAGGTTTTATGCCTTTATGTATATTATCATATTTAATAACAGTTATGAAAGACACAAAAAAAAAAAACAGCGGCTATAAAAAATACTGTTACCTACACCAAAGTCAACATTTGCATTAATACAAAAGAAAATACGCCCAAGCAAAATAAAATAAAACATTCAAACATACAAAAGTAAATATTTAAAGGTAGCCTTACAAAATATTTAGGGTATAGAAAACTGCATTTAATTGAGAAATTTCTACAAAAAAAACCAATGTTGATGTACTGTCTCTGTCAGCACTCTGGAAAACTAAATATTTTTGCAAATCCATATCACGAATTTACATTCTCTTTGATCACAATTCGGGCACAGAATGGCTTTGTTGTATTGTCGTTGTATGTTCGCAAAGGTTTGCATCATTAG
Organism: Leptidea sinapis; assembly: GCF_905404315.1. Taxonomy (NCBI): domain Eukaryota; kingdom Metazoa; phylum Arthropoda; class Insecta; order Lepidoptera; family Pieridae; genus Leptidea; species Leptidea sinapis. The sequence goes on along the minus strand of NC_066280.1, from coordinate 11,355,858 downwards.
TAAAGGTACAATGAAATATTGAACATAGTTGAATTTTCAAAAGAAATCATAATTGATTTTAGTTGATTATAAGTACTTAAATTAAATTGGATATATTTTATAGGATAGGATAGGATTATAGGAAACAAAATAATGTTTACACATTACTGCTTCACGGCAGAAATAGGTGAGGTCGTGGAAATGTTATAAAAAATAAACAATTAATCATTCGAGATAACTTCAATAAAATTATATTAGGAAAAAATTAATAAGTGTACGGATTCAGTAAATTTAAGTGATTTAACATAATAATTTAAATAATAGCAACAAAATCGTCTTCAACATGCATCGATTATACTCAAATAATTGAATTATATTTAATAATTAATTTAGTATTCTTTGTAGTATGTTATCTTTATCACAAACCCTGTAACTCAGTTGATTTCTAATAAACATTCTGAAAGTAAAGATAACCCTACAAAGTTTACAAAAGATAAAATAACACTTCACAAATTCGTTAAATGTTATAAGCTGGGATTTCGTAACGGAGAGTAACAAAAGTGTAAATGAAAGCTCCAACACTTTTATCACGCTTATAACACAGTTCTCGAATAAATATAGAACAGTTAAAACAGTTAAAATAAATAGCTATCTACAAAAGGGTTGGTTTACAAGAGATTTTTTTATAAGTGAATTCCTTTATTCCAAATTTAAGTCACGTAATGAGTGTTGGAGTTGTTATTTGCAGAGGAACGGGTTTGAATCCCGTATCATTCATTTATTCTGGTACAAATTAAATTGTTTTGTTATTTAATGTGATGACTTACGGTACGGTACGCACACGAGGTCGCTAACTATGGGCCTGATGAGAAAGCTCATAGTCGCTCAGATAAAGATAGAGAAGGCTATGCGAACCAAAATCACTGACATAGCCCAAATGATTATGAAACTCAAGTGGCAGTGGGTAGGACATAGTTCGACGGAGAGATGACTGTTGGGGCAGTAAAGTCCTCGAATGGCGCGACCACGTACTGGAAGACGCAGTGTTGGTAGGTAAAAGATGGACCGACGGTCTGGTCAAGATCGCTGGAATACGTTGGATGAGGGCGGCGCTGGACTGATCGTCGAGGAGATCTTTGGCGGAGACCTTTCTCCAGCAGTGGACATCTTCCGGCTGATGATGATTATGATAATTATTATTTGATGTTAATTTCAAATTAGAATTCGATAGTTACCTGATCCTAAAGTGGGAAAACAGTAGAAAGAAATAAATAATATAAAAAAAAACAGCAAAACCCCAGCAATGGTATTCCGATAAACAATTCAATAAGAATGTTTGTCTGAAACGTTTGCCAAGTCTAGACGAAAGCTGAAATCAAGAATATTCTGTTTATTTAAGACGCTAAATACGGCGGAGGGACGTTTGTTTCCAATCGCCATCTGTTTTTATTAAGCGTTTCAGTTTTATATTAGGATATTTTTGTTTCTTAGTCTCGCCTTCAATTTCCATTCGCTAATAAGTTTACACACGAATATAATATGTGTTAAATTAGCATAAAGGCTTTCAAGATTGTTTTTATAATCTAAAACTGACATCATTTATACGTCTTGATAGACAGCTGTGAAAACGTCGAAAAAAAATAAGTTTAGAAGTATCTAACCACTTTTTCGATTCACGCTCACTAACACAGTGTCATACAAATCGCGAGTGTAAGACGTAGCTTAGCACAGTAAACTAATATTCCTGGCCTGTTTTTATCGGATGTCTAGACGTATAAATTATCTAAGACCGAAAATATGAATGTTTTTTATCTGATATGCATCTTTATTTACATCAACTACAGACCTTAGCTTGTTGACTACTTTTTACGCGGCTGCACCGGGAGGGTTTTGTTTCTCGAGGGTTTGTATAATTACTCGGCACGCTCTGAACGGGTCGAATGATTTTAGCTTGAGAGGTGTCGTAAGGTTCATATTAAGTGTGATAGTGACACGGTATATTTAGAAGTGAACTTCTTTAGCGACATATGAGAGAAATTTTATAGCAAATCGTAACGATTTTGGGTTTCGCGCCATCTTGTTTAATCCAAGATGGCCGCCGCGCAAATTTATGATTTCAACCTTATGGATGTAGGGGCCCGAGGGCTTAGCTTTTCGAGGGTGCAGAGAACGAGTTTGGGATCATTTTAAACCGACTTCAAAAGAGGAGGAGGTTCTCAATTCGTTGGTATTTTTTTTTATTATGTTTGTTACCTCAAAACTATCGACTGGGTGAACCGAATTTGATATTTTTTTTTATTTGAAAGCTCGTGCTTCCCGTGTGGTTCTATTGTAATTTGGTCCAGATCTGACACTTGCATCTATGAGAAAACCATAAAGGACACCGATTCCAAAAATAACAATAATCGTATCTACGAGGGCTGCACTAAAAGTATCGGGAATGGAATATTTCCACTGTTCCTGTCATATTAAAATCTTTTTAATTGGAAAACTCCTTGGTTTTTAAGATCGAATACCATTTATTTAATTAAAAAAAGATTCTCGGTCTTGTCACAAGGTCTTTTCGAACTTGTTTCGTCGTTGAGATAATGGAATTGACTCGAGAAAATTCTAGAGCGATGATTTATTATGACTTTCGAAGTGGTTTAACATAAAAACAGTGTGTTGGCCGGATGATTTCTGCATTTGGTGATGAAGCCCCATCCAAAACCACAATTTATCGCTGGTTTGCTGAATTTTAACGTGGACGTGTCAAGCTCAGTCATGATCCCCGTGAAGGTCGTCCAAAAACTGCAGTCACGTAAGCTGATTGGGGAAGATCGACATGTGACATACCGCGATATTCAGGCAACTTTAGACATTGGCATGAGTCAAATACAAATAATCTTGCATGAACAATTAGGTGTAAAAAAGTTTTGTTTCCCGATGGATACAACATCGTATCAGGTGACGAATCCTGGATATACGCGTACGAACCCGAAACAAAAAACCAGTCACGAGTATGGGTGTTCGAAAATGAGTTAAAGCCAAGAAAAATTGTTCGTTCACGGAGTGTTGCAAAAAAAATGGTGGCCAAGTTTGTCTCCAAAACCGGCGATGTTGCGACTATTCTTCTTGAGGGACAAAGAATGGTTAATGCAGAATGGTATGCTAGCATTTGTTTGCCACAGGTAGATCCTGATCTCCGTAAAGAGAACTGCAACCGCCGCATCATCCTCCATCACGACAATGCGAGGTCTCACACTGCGCACAGAACAAAAGAGTTTTTAGAGCAAGAAAACATAGAATTATCAGACCATCCGCCGTACAGCCCCGACCTAAGCCCTAATGATTACTATACTTTCCCTAAAATAAGGAATAAATTGCGTGGTCAGAGATTTTCATCACCTGAAGAAGCTGTGGACGCCTACAAAACGGCCATTTTGGAGACCCCAACTTCCGAATGGAATGGTTGCTTCAATGATTGGTTCCATCATATGGAAAAATGTGTCAAATTTCGCTGAGAATACTTCGAAAAGCAATAAATATATTTTTAAATAGTTATGTTGTGTCACTTCCTTGATTCCCGATACATTTATTGCAGCCCTCGTAGAATAAGATTAATTAATTAGATTGTATAAAAATACGCAATTATTTTTATACTTTTTAGTGCATATAATATCTTTTGTTTTGGAATAATGTTTTTGAAGTCGGTTGTTTTTGTTAAAAAAATTTTAATTTTCAATATGATTTTTTCATCTATCATCAATAAGGCAGGAATAATTGATGTTAATTTTAAATTTTAACCATTATCTTTCCAAGGCGTTTCTTGTAGCTGTTTGAAACAAATTTTTTGTGTTTTTCATATGTACTGGTGTGCAAACATAATAATTTTTTATACAGGTTGTGCCAAAGTTATGGGACATGAAGGGAATGTACCTTAAATATCGAAGATAGGCTATTTTACTGAAAGAAGACTTTATGTTATTTTTAAAAATTAGTAATTATGCATTCAAAAATTTTCTTTTAAAATACTATGTTACTTAAGAAGAGTTATTAGATTTTGGCCATTCTTTCGATTGGCATCATAAAAGTAGGGGTGTTTTTTTCGTCGTAAGTCGTTTCGATTCCCAGACGAGGCAAATAATTTTAGAATATCTTTGAATGCAGAATTACTAACTTTTAAAAATAACATAAAGTCTTTTTTCAGTAAAATAGCCTATCGTCGATATCTAAGGTACTTTCCCTTCATGTCCCATAACTTTGGGACAACCTGTATATCTGCTACGCAAATGGTGAGTTGATTAATTACGATTGTAATTTACCCAGAGGCTTTCCTATTAGTAGCCAAATCGGGATAATCAATTTGACCAATTAGCTCTGTCATGGGTGATAACGAGCCGTTATTAGATAATTATACCAAAGACTGTAAATGGCCACACGTCGCAAACACAATGATGTTTGATAATTTGTTGGATTAGCATAAATACAAAAATATATATCATTAATATACCTAGTATACCTTTAAGGTACGTTACGAATCTATCTTGTTAAGAACTATGGAGGTAACTCGAAAATACTTATATTTACAGATTTACTCAGCATTCATTAATAAATTGTTCCTATCGAAATCATCACCAATGGCTCCTTTGCACAGGATTCCTGCTAGATTATTGGAACCACAACAGCGCCTATTTCTGCCGTGAAGCAGAAAATATGTGAAAGCATTATTGTGTTTCGGTCAGAAGAGCGCCGTAGCTAGTGAAATTACTGGGCAAATAAGACTTAACATCTTATGTCTGAAGGTGACGAAAGCACTTGTAGTGCCGTTCAAATACTATTAGAGAGAATTCTGATTTTATGTCCATATACTTTCCTTCTAAGTACTGCGTTAGAAGCTTCCTTGATGGCTACACTCTCTTTTTTGAAAGGTATATACGATCCAAGGTGGTACTTTGAAACGATTTTCTGAACCTTCTTCTAAATCTTCACTCCTTTTTTAACCGATTTCAAAAAAGCAGGAGGTTCTCAATTCTTCGGTCCGTTTTTTTTATTGTAAAACTTTGGACTGGGTGAACCGATTTTGATAATTTTTTTTATTTGAAGTCGGTGTCAGTCAAGGTAGGTTTGCAACTACATACATAGTTATAGGCGAGAGGCGAGAGTGGGGCCGCGGCGGGAGGACACCGAACTCAAAAATAACAATAATCGTTACTAGAATTAGATTTATTAATAGATTGTATAAATATCCATTATTTTCATACTTTTTGGTGCATATTATATCTATTATTTTGGAAAAGTTTTTTTTTATTCGATAGTCTTTTTGTTATTTTTTTTTTATTAAAAAAATGTTCCAATTTTGTATGGTACGGTCGAAAGTTTATTGAGAAACGTACTGTATATTAATACCATACATTCAGATAGTGATTAATGCTGTGCTTGTAGCTTATATAGGTCAAACAAATCTCCCTGTGGAGTACGTATGCGGTAGAAGACGCGTAATGAAGTGACGTCACTGCGCATAGCCACTAGATTAACTTGTTCAAGCAGCTCTGCGTTGGGCAGGATCAAATTATACTAAAACACTGTGGTGTACCACAGATGTGAGCAATATTCCTTATATAATCTACTCATCCAGTAGAGTCTCTTGCTGTTTCAACAACCGAATAAAACAGGCCAGGAATATGAGTTTAGTGTGCGTAACAAGCTACCTCTTACACTCGCGATTTGTATGACACTATGTGTTTTTAGTACGTGGAAGAAAGCTCCTTGAAAACCGCACTGTGGAGGACCGCCGTGGACACATCCGTGGGGATGATATCCTAATTTGTGGCTCCCCGTGATAAATACGGTAGAAGACACACAATGAAGCGACGTCTCTACGCAACGCCAAGTGATCCAGGGGTGCACAGAGCACTGGGTCTCCGACAATTCAAGCTGCTCTGCGTTGCACGTGGTCAAATGGATCGAGCTGATACTGTGGTGCACCAGACCAGAGATGACAGCAATACTCAATAGCAACAAAATCGTCTTCAACATGCATCGATTATACTCAAATAATTGAATTATATTTAATAATTAATTTAGTATTCTTTGTAGTATGTTATCTTTATCACAAACCCTGTAACTCAGTTGATTTCTAATAAACATTCTGAAAGTAAAGATAACCCTACAAAGTTTACAAAAGATAAAATAACACTTCACAAATTCGTTAAATGTTATAAGCTGGGATTTCGTAACGGAGAGTAACAAAAGTGTAAATGAAAGCTCCAACACTTTTATCACGCTTATAACACAGTTCTCGAATAAATATAGAACAGTTAAAACAGTTAAAATAAATAGCTATCTACAAAAGGGTTGGTTTACAAGAGATTTTTTTATAAGTGAATTCCTTTATTCCAAATTTAAGTCACGTAATGAGTGTTGGAGTTGTTATTTGCAGAGGAACGGGTTTGAATCCCGTATCATTCATTTATTCTGGTACAAATTAAATTGTTTTGTTATTTAATGTGATGACTTACGGTACGGTACGCACACGAGGTCGCTAACTATGGGCCTGATGAGAAAGCTCATAGTCGCTCAGATAAAGATAGAGAAGGCTATGCGAACCAAAATCACTGACATAGCCCAAATGATTATGAAACTCAAGTGGCAGTGGGTAGGACATAGTTCGACGGAGAGATGACTGTTGGGGCAGTAAAGTTCTCGAATGGCGCGACCACGTACTGGAAGACGCAGTGTTGGTAGGTAAAAGATGGACCGACGGTCTGGTCAAGATCGCTGGAATACGTTGGATGAGGGCGGCGCTGGACTGATCGTCGAGGAGATCTTTGGCGGAGACCTTTCTCCAGCAGTGGACATCTTCCGGCTGATGATGATTATGATAATTATTATTTGATGTTAATTTCAAATTAGAATTCGATAGTTACCTGATCCTAAAGTGGGAAAACAGTAGAAAGAAATAAATAATATAAAAAAAAACAGCAAAACCCCAGCAATGGTATTCCGATAAACAATTCAATAAGAATGTTTGTCTGAAACGTTTGCCAAGTCTAGACGAAAGCTGAAATCAAGAATATTCTGTTTATTTAAGACGCTAAATACGGCGGAGGGACGTTTGTTTCCAATCGCCATCTGTTTTTATTAAGCGTTTCAGTTTTATATTAGGATATTTTTGTTTCTTAGTCTCGCCTTCAATTTCCATTCGCTAATAAGTTTACACACGAATATAATATGTGTTAAATTAGCATAAAGGCTTTCAAGATTGTTTTTATAATCTAAAACTGACATCATTTATACGTCTTGATAGACAGCTGTGAAAACGTCGAAAAAAAATAAGTTTAGAAGTATCTAACCACTTTTTCGATTCACGCTCACTAACACAAAGTGTCATACAAATCGCGAGCGTAAGACGTAGCTTAGCACAGTAAACTAATATTCCTGGCCTGTTTTTATCGGATATCTAGACGTATAAAGTATCTAAGATCGAAAATATGAATGTTTTTTATCTGATATGCATCTTTATTTACATCACCTACAGACCTTAGCTTCTTGACTACTTTTTACGCGGCTGCACCGGGAGGGTTTTGTTTCTCGAGGGTTTGTATAATTACTCGGCACGCTCTGAACGGGTCGAATGATTTTAGCTTGAGAGGTGTCGTTAGGTTCATATTAAGTGTGATAGTGACACGGTATATTTAGAAGTGAACTTCTTTAGCGACATATGAGAGAAATTTTATAGCAAATCGTAACGATTTTGGGTTTCGCGCCATCTTGTTTTAATCCAAGATGGCCGCCGCGCAAATTTATGATTTCAACCTTATGGATGTCGTACCCGAGGGCTTAGCTTTTCGAGGGTGCAGAGAACGAGTTTGGGATCATTTTAAACCGACTTCAAAAGAGGAGGAGGTTCTCAATTCGTCGGTATTTTTTTTTATTATGTTTGTTACCTCAAAACTATCGACTGGGTGAACCGAATTTGATATTTTTTTTTATTTGAAAGCTGGTGCTTCCCGTGTGGTTCTATTGTAATTTGGTCCAGATCTGACACTTGCATCTATGAGAAAACCATAAAGGACACCGATTCCAAAAATAACAATAATCGTATCTACGAGGGCTGCACTAAAAGTATCGGGAATGGAATATTTCCACTGTTCCTGTCATATTATCTATAATCTTTTTAATTATAATCTTTTTAATTGGAAAACTCCTTGGTTCCATCGAATACCATTTATTTATTTAAAAAAAGATTCTCGGTCTTGTCACAAAGTCTTTTCGAACTTGTTTCGTCGTTGAGATAATGGAATTGACTCGAGAAAATACTAGAGCGATGATTTATTATGACTTTCGAAGTGGTTTAACATAAAAACAGTGTGTTGACCGGATGATTTCTGCATTTGGTGATGAAGCCCCATCCAAAACCACAATTTATCGCTGGTTTGCTGAATTTCAACGTGGACGTGTCAAGCTCAGTGATGATCCCCGTGAAGGTCGTCCAAAAACTGCAGTCACCAAAGGAAACGTTGATGCTGTGAGTAAGCTGATTGGGGAAGATCGACATGTGACATACCGCGATATTCAGGCAACTTTAGACATTGGCATGAGTCAAATACAAATAATCTTGCATGAACAATTAGGTGTAAAAAAGATAAAAATAAAAACTATTCCTCTTGAGGGACAAAGAATGGTTAATGCAGAATGGTATGCTAGCATTTGTTTGCCACAGGTCGTTCCTGATCTCCGTAAAGAGAACTGCAACCGCCGCATCATCCTCCATCACGACAATGCGAGGTCTCACACCGCGCACAGAACAAAAGAGTTTTTAGAGCAAGAAAACATAGAATTATTAGACCATCCGCCGTACAGCCCCGACCTAAGCCCTAATGATTTCTATACTTTCCCTAAAATAAGGAATAAATTGCGTGGTCAGAGATTTTCATCACCTGAAGAAGCTGTCGACGCCTACAAAACGGCCATTCTGAAGACCCCAACTTCCGAATGGAATGGTTGCTACAATGATTGGCTCCATCTTATGGAAAAATGTGTCAAATTTCGCCGAGAATACTTCGAAAAGCAATAAATATATTTTTAAATAGTAATGTTGTGTCACTTCCTTGATTCCCGATACATTTAGTGCAGCCCTCGTAGAATAAGATTAATTAATTAGATTGTATAAAAATACTCAATTATTTTTATACTTTTTTGTGCATATTATATCTTTTGTTTTGGAATAATGTTTTTGAAGTCGGTTGTTTTTGTTAAAAAAAAAAATAATTTTCAATATGATTTTTTCATCTATCATCAATAAGGCAGGAATAATTGATGTTAATTTTAAATTTCAACCATTATCTTTCCAATGCGTTTCTTGTAGCTGTTTCAAACAATTTTTTTGTGTTTTTCATATGTACTGGTGTGCAAACATAATAATTTTCTATACGGGTTGTCCCAAAGTTATGGGACATGAAGGGAAAGTACCTTAGATATCGACGATAGGCTATTTTACTGAAAGAAGAGTTTATGTTATTTTTAAAAGTTAGTAATTCTGCATTCAAAGATTTTCTTTTAAAATACTATGTTACATAGATTTTGGCCATTCTTTCGATTGGCATCATAAAAGTAGGGGTCTTTTTTTTCGTCGTAAGTCGTTTCGATTCCCAGACGAGGCAAATAATTTTTAGAATATCTTTGAATGCAGAATTACTAATTTTTAAAAATAACATAAAGTCTTCTTTCAGTAAAATAGCCTATCGTCGATATCTAAGGTACTTTCCCTTCATGTCCCATAACTTTGGGACAACCTGTATATCTGCTACGCAAATGGTGAGTTGATTAATTACGATTGTAATTTACCCAGAGGCTTTCCTATTAGTAGCCAAATCGGGATAATCAATTTGACCAATTAGCTCTGTCATGGGTGATAACGAGCCGTTAGTAGATAATTATACCAAAGACTGTATGTTACGGTAAATGGCCACACGTCGTAAACACAATGATGTTTGATAATTTGTTGGATTAGCATAAATACAAAAATATATATCATTAATATACCTAGTATACCTTTAAGGTACGTTACGAATCTATCTTGTTAAGAACTATGGAGGTAACTCGAAAATACTTATATTTACAGATTTACTCAGCATTCATTAATAAATTGTTCCTATCGAAATCATCACCAATGGCTCCTTTGCACAGGATTCCTGCTAGATTATTGGAACCACAACAGCGCCTATTTCTGCCGTGAAGCAGAAAATATGTGAAAGCATTATTGTGTTTCGGTCAGAAGAGCGCCGTAGCTAGTGAAATTACTGGGCAAATAAGACTTAACATCTTATGTCTGAAGGTGACGAAAGCACTTGTAGTGCCGTTCAAATACTATTAGAGAGAATTCTGATTTTATGTCCATATACTTTCCTTCTAAGTACTGCGTTAGAAGCTTCCTTGATGGCTACACTCTCTTTTTTGAAAGGTATATACGATCCAAGGTGGTACTTTGAAACGATTTTCTGAACCTTCTTCTAAATCTTCACTCCTTTTTTAACCGATTTCAAAAAAGCAGGAGGTTCTCAATTCTTCGGTCCGTTTTTTTTATTGTAAAACTTTGGACTGGGTGAACCGATTTTGATAATTTTTTTTATTTGAAGTCGGTGTCAGTCAAGGTAGGTTTGCAACTACATACATAGTTATAGGCGAGAGGCGAGAGTGGGGCCGCGGCGGGAGGACACCGAACTCAAAAATAACAATAATCGTTACTAGAATTAGATTTATTAATAGATTGTATAAATATCCATTATTTTCATACTTTTTGGTGCATATTATATCTATTATTTTGGAAAAGTTTTTTTTTATTCGATAGTCTTTTTGTTATTTTTTTTTTATTAAAAAAATGTTCCAATTTTGTATGGTACGGTCGAAAGTTTATTGAGAAACGTACTGTATATTAATACCATACATTCAGATAGTGATTAATGCTGTGCTTGTAGCTTATATAGGTCAAACAAATCTCCCTGTGGAGTACGTATGCGGTAGAAGACGCGTAATGAAGTGACGTCACTGCGCATAGCCACTAGATTAACTTGTTCAAGCAGCTCTGCGTTGGGCAGGATCAAATTATACTAAAACACTGTGGTGTACCACAGATGTGAGCAATATTCCTTATATAATCTACTCATCCAGTAGAGTCTCTTGCTGTTTCAACAACCGAATAAAACAGGCCAGGAATATGAGTTTAGTGTGCGTAACAAGCTACCTCTTACACTCGCGATTTGTATGACACTATGTGTTTGTAGTACGTGGAAGAAAGCTCCTTGAAAACCGCACTGTGGAGGACCGCCACACATCCGTGGGGATGATATCCTAATTTGTGGCTCCCCGTGATAAATACGGTAGAAGACACACAATGAAGCGACGTCTCTACGCAACGCCAAGTGATCCAGGGGTGCACAGAGCACTGGGTCTCCGACAATTCAAGCTGCTCTGCGTTGCACGTGGTCAAATGGATCGAGCTGATACTGTGGTGCACCAGACCAGAGATGACAGCAATACTCCATACGTGGCCGGACCTGCGCTTTGTAGAGCGCTAGAATGTGGGTCGACTTGAACTATTGCCCCTCTCTCTTCTGCTTCTTCTCAGCCAATTTAGCTTTGCCCTCGAGACCCAGTATTCTGATAGTAGGCGAGGTTTTAAGGGAAGTGGTGTCGAAGAGCGGTGATACGACAAATGGGGTATTTTAGTGGTAAACGCGCAAACTTGAGCCTACACATAAGAGTTTTTAACTTGATGGTATTTACTCACCACAGTCAACACTCACTTGTAACGCCAAATGATTCAACCAACCAACAAAACCGGGGCCGATCTTATAAAGCATCGCACAAATCAAATCAAATCAAAGTAAGTTTATTCACGTAGGTCACGGAAATGACACTTATAAGTGTCTAAAAGAATAAAATATTCTTCTTATTGAATCTACCGTAACTTCGTAAAGGGTTGAGCTAATGAAAAGAAGTAGCAAGAAACTCATTGCCACTCTTTTACATCAAGATTTATATTTTAGTACATCGATTTACAAATCATTTCAAATTACAATATAATATGTAAAATGTAAAATGATGCAACAGACACACTCAAACGTCAAATAGTCAATGTCTTACACGAGTAAGTCAAAAAAGTAAATGTAAATTAATACAAAAGTTATTGAGTACAGTAGCTGCATCATCCACATACACCGTAAATAAAACAAACGTACGATTATGAATTTGAAAACCAAAAACGCATTGTTATATGGCGGGTGAGAATCGAAACGGAAGCACCGGGGTGAACTTTACCCGCTCTTGGAGCATATAATATTATCACCAGTACGTTGATTAAATTATCAGTTGCAACGTACGTAAAACCGGAAGCATTCTGGTCAGTTAATTTCCGGATCAATTAGTTTAAGCAATCAATTTGCTATTTGGGTGAATCATTGATTAAAACGATTGACGTTGTATACATCCTCCCCGCCTTCTCTTTCTCTCAATTTATATTTTTGACATTTTTGTCAATGTAACTCTAACAAGCGGTTCTAATAAGGTGTTATGCAACTGACAATTGCTTCTTCTATTTATATTCGTCTTAGAATAAGTCTACCTATAAAATAAATCTTTTATTAATTATAGAACAACACAACTTGTTTTTATTAGACGGTATCTAAAATATCTTATACTTATATATATGTATTTACATCCAAGGCATTTCTAAAAGCTTGTAGGATATATATATATCGAAATATCTCTTAAATAATTAAAAAATCAAGCTCATTTACATTAATACTAGCTGATACCCCGTGACTTCGTCCACGTTCATCAGGACTGAGCACGTAGTATCAACATTTTAATAAAAATTAAAATTAAAGAACAATTTATGACTTAAATTAAGCCGTCGCGACACTTTTTGTACTAGTGCTTTGCATAGTTGTAGCATATTATTTTATTCAATTATCAATACTTTTCGCAGCGCACGCGATGAAATATAATATTTTTGGGTATTTTTATTACATCTAGGGTTACATAATTAGATGTTTAGCAGGAATCCATATTTTAAAAACAATATAATATTATAGCCTATGTCAGCCGGCGATAGCTCTCCAACAGTGATAGAATTTTTCATATCGCTTCAGTAGGTTCGGAGCTTATTCAATGCAAACAAAAATCAAATTTTTCCTCTTTATAATATCAGTATAGATTATAAAAAATTACCAGCAAATGTTTCTCATATTCCTCTTCAATGACACTCCCGTTGTAGTAGCGGTTCTCTGCTGTGGTGTTGGGGAAGTAGAAGCCTCGTTTGCACACACACCGGTACGAGCCCCGGCGAAACCCCAAACCGGAAACGGATACACACTATAAAAAAAAATAAAAAAGTTTGTTGAGGCGTAAAGTATTTTTAAGGTTGATTTTTTGTTCATATAAAGAGACCTATAACTGGCTGTTATATCGACACTAATTTTTAAAACATTCTTGTAACATTTATGCTGTTGGTCTTTTCAATAAATAAAAAAATAACTCAAGTATACTATAATATATTCTGACGTCATGCGCACGATGTATTAGTATATGACAAGAGGAACATATTATAAGTATGGTAGCGGTGATATTAATGTCTTTCATGGCGGTTGAAATCATGTGTCATCCTAGCAGTACCAGGACTTCATATGCAATTTAGAGGTCTAATGTAAATTTTGTATCGGATAAAGCGATTCTGTTGATTACCAATTACCAATTTAGAACCTGAGAGTTGAACAAGACGTACCAAGATTTACGGTCGATGCATCACTTGGATATTTTTCATAGTTGCACTCGGACAGAACGCGAAGTAGCGGGTTCGAGTGCCGCATCGTACATAAATTTTGGTACGAATTAAATTTGATATACAAGACACACCAAGATTTAAGGTCGATGCGTCACTCGGACGGTTGGCTCAATTAAGCAAATTGATAAGAGCACTCGAACGGAACCCAAGAGGCACGGGTTCCACTCAATTACAATAATTAAGTTGCTGTACTGTTTTGCCTAGAATTCTTGCGTGTAGATTATGCTTACACAAATTGCCTTATAATATGACCCTAATAAGAATGCTCCCAAAAAGTGGATAAAGATACCTAAGATATGACGGCGTTTACGTCAAACGTCAGGTTGACACAACTGTCAATGTCAACCTAGCGAAGCGTCACTGTCGATGGCAGTGCAGGCGGACATCTTGACTTCACTTTTAAACGAGACGGCGCCCGCGCACCACGCTTGTGACGAATCGCTCGCAATGACGATTTAATTTAGTTGATTTCCTGTAGTAGTCATCTCTAATTGCCTAATTACGTCGTGATTTATTTGAAAGTAATTAAAATACGCCGGTTATGATCCAAAGACATTATTTTATTGTTCCGTGTTCACCTACCCACATAATTGGAAGAAGATGATTCCTGGTGAGGGGCCTGCAGGCCATCCTGGCTCTTCATATATAAAAATTTGATTTTAATGTTCTAGGTAATAATGAAAAATATCAACACAATTTTCAATTTATTTCATCACTCGAATAAGTTGAGCTTGAATCACATATAACATATTGTGACATAAAGCTCACAATATACTGGTCTGGTTCCGTGTATTGTTTTCATCTGTAAATATTGCGATTGAAAACAGTCGCTTGAATTAGGTACTTGCCACTTCACATTTTCAATTTTGTTGTCCAGAATAAATCTCGCCTTACATAGATAATATATTTGACTAGATAGAGTCTCTTGCTGTTAGACAATCGATAAGAACAGAGGGCCTACTATCAACTTATAATAAGCGATACGAATCCGATGCAGTTCAGTTTAGGTACTCAAACTGAATCACTAAAATTCGTACCATAAAGTGCCTTTTACTGAATGGCGTTTGGATCGCTTATGAAGAATGAACGAAATAAAAAATGCGTTTAGAAACATAAAATGATAGGATTTTAGCGGTTTTTTTGCGTAGAAAATACTAAAAAGATATTTAAAAATTGCGCAATAGCGTCAAATTATAAACCATTAAGACCTTTTTTATACTTAGTAAATAATAGTAATATAAATAAATATAGTTCTTTGAATTACAAATTAAATGTTTGCTTATGTGTTTTCGTAAAAATAACGAGTTATGAACGCACCTCCATTGATGTTTGATTTGACAGGACCACAAAGTACATTTTTTTTAATTCGTTCTTGCGAACAGACTATAGCCCGGGCCCTTACTGCCTCCTCTTTAGTATTTTCATTTTTAGTATTTATTTTCAGTATTTTGTTTTCCAAAAAAATCCAATAAAGTATTCTCGTCTCATCTTAAATCAATAAATTTTTTCTTTTCTATGTTTTCACTATTTTTTAAAAGTTATTAACAACACGATTCACTTTCCTCTAAGGAAGTAGCAACTTTTTTCGAATCGGTCACTTTGACAAATAAGCTATCCAGTTTAGGTTGAAATAACACCTCATGGTACGAATGAATGAACGAACTAAATCAGTTTGCGATTCAGTTGATATCAAGTCTATTTTTTTCGACGTTTTCTCAGCTGTCTAGACGTATAAATGATATAAGTCGACTAACAAGGACTTTTCATATGATTTCATTACTTCTATCGCAAATGTCGTGGTGAGTGGTGATCTATAGAATGTTCTTGCAAAAGACTCCCAGCATTGCACTTCATACAATAAACTTAAATAACCAGTGGCCTCTTTGGCACTACAATAGTAGTGCCACTCAGAATGTTTAAGTTTATCAAGAATCCTGAGCGGCGCTGCAGTTACCATCAGCTGAATGTCCTGCTCATCTCGTCCCTTATTGATGTAAAAATAAAACCTAAGGAAAACTGTAGAGTGGTTTTTAAGGAACTTTCTCAGGCAGTCAATATATGGAGTGAACATCCTGCGATATAGGTATATTAAAATAGCCAATCCTGCTCTCAAGTTGTACTCAACTTTTCGGTCTATTAAGTTACGTTACTTGAGCTATGACTTAGCTATCATATTTTGTAGTTTCATGATGAACGAATAAATCATTTGTTTTTTTTAGAGTTCCGTAGCCAAATGGCAAAAACGGAACCTTTAAAGTTTGCGGGAGAGGCACTTCCAAAGTGTTAAAAATATCGTATCTTCTAAAATAAGAGAATATCATTCTCTTAAACTAAAAAAAATACCATGTACTCCACACGGTATTTTGTTGTGGGACAACGGATAGGAACGAAGTTCCTTATTATAAAAATATTAATTTTAACTTCTATTCGAGGTATAAAGAAAATAATTATTCGTATATAAATTTTTTATGATGATTTTTTATTGGTAAAAATTAAAAAAGTCCTTACAAAGTTATCAAGTTTATTTAATTTACAATGATTTATAGAAAAAATATAATATTAATATACAAAGAAACAGCTATCTAAATAAATAATAAAATCGTACCGTGTGAAGTTCCCACTGTGCACAAAATATGCAAAGTATCAAAGATAGTATTGTGGAGCTTAGAAATATTAATGTACGTACAGCGATCTTTCCAAGCATAAGCTGCTGCTTACAACCAACAGAGTGTCCACTCGCGGCGGCGGCCGAGCGCGGACTGGCGTTTTTTCGATAGATCTTCTATGCAATGCGTCGAAGGCGAGTGACAATATAATAATCTTACGTTCCGGACGTTTTTTCCCGGTTAGGGTACCCCTCCGCATAAGGAACTTAGTTCCAAAAATATGATGTACATTACCATACCAACTACCACCAAAATTGGTTTGAACGAGATCTAGTAAGTATTTGTCTTTAATACGTCATAAATCGGGGTATCAATAACTTAATTAAAAAAAAAATACTATTATTAAAACATCGATCAAAGTTACAACGAACTGAAGGAGTTTTATATTATGTTACTTACTGCTACGGAACCCTTCATGGACGAGTCCGACTCGCACTTGGCCGCTTTTTATTATTATTACACAACCGTTCAGATTGCGATCAACGATAATAATGCTATTAAACTTTCTCGGCCTTACAAATAAACTTGGAATAAAGTTATACCTGAGTATAAACAGGGATATGCAAAATGTTTTCAAATAGACATTTTACTTATGTTTAGTTTTTCAGACCAGTGAACACATAATTCGAACGTATAACATTTATCGCGTATATTTGCAAGGCTGCTTGAAATTTCGGAAACTTCAGAATTATCACGGTATCACTGACCTCTACTATTTACCACTGGACTCGCAGCTGTCAAAGTATTTTTGTGCCTGTTTGATATTCGCCATTTTGGCGCTGTTGGCCATGTAGCGAGAGTCTGCGGTACTAAAACTAGTGATGACAGCCGCAGCTAAACAAACAACAATAGGAAAACTATTTACAAAAAAAAATGTGTACTTTATTACATTTATTCCTGAAGTATACACGGAAAACGACCGAAATTAATTCAAAATTCAAAAATACTTCAGAGTATTTATTATACGTTCCTTCGCAGCCATTTGTATTATGCATCAAAATTAGTTCTCTGGACGCTCGTGAGTGGCGCTTCAAATAGGCTCAAAATATTTGCTGTCAAACAAATGGAACAGCCTGTCCAGTGGTATTTAATCAGGTCATGGACAGTGCATTTTTCATATTCTTGGTTATTCTTCTCAGGTATTACTTTATATGAAGTTTATTTGTTCATGGTCTTCACCTATTCCATCTCTTTCTCACACCTAGGTTATGATGTAAGGATAGTTATCTAATTTTCACACAAGGTTCGTCTATTACCTTACTGACTACTGACGACGCTCTAGGAGTAGGAATTTATTAAATTCAATATTGTAAGTTAGCATTTACATAAAGCATTAAATACTCACAGCTATAAGTAATCCTATTTACTAGAATCACACTGCATTTTTAAGTTTAAAATGGCAAGATTTAAGACCATCAAACATTTTAACGCTAAGCCGATTTTCAGAGATTTAAACTTAATCCAAACGTATGATAAAATTTTAACAAAATGGGGAATCAAATTTTATGAATTAATAGCAATTTAAATAATAAAAGTAGAAGCATTATAATAAATTACCCTGTTAAACAGTTATCATGCAAAATTATTGCCAAGATTCGCGATATTAAAACGGTTTTATTGTCAAAAGATATTATTAATATTTTAAAAGAGTCAAACCTTTTCTTTTCCGAGAACTTAATTAAAATTCAAACACTTATATTTTTATTCAAATAAGATTTTACAATCATTTATTAATATAAGAAAAAACAGGCGCAAAACATTCAGTGGCCTTAATTTTTTTTATAAAATTTTGTAACAATAAAAGTATAAATACAATATTCTGAATTCGGTTGTTCTATTCCCAATGAGTCACAAAGAAAGTCAGTTTACGTAATTGCGTTATTACCTTTCCCCACAGAACAAGTAAAAGCCTTTACCAGATTGCCTACTACTACGAGCAGAACTTTCAGCTGATGGTTATTGATACGCCCTGCCCATAACAATGCAGTACCAATCAGGATTCTTAAGAAAACCCAAAAGTTCTGAGCGGCACTACATTTGCGCTCGTCAACTTCAGACATAAGATGTTAAGTCTCATTTGCCCAGTAACTTCACTAGCTACGGCACCCTTCAGACCGATACGCAATAACGTTTACACATTAGTGCTTTACTGGTAAAATTTTAAAATGTTCGAAGAACTTTAGGAGTTGTGCCATTTTAACAAACGACCACTCAAATTTTATATAATACTAGTGGACCCGACACACGTTGTCCTGTACACACGTCTTAAATTTGAAAAATTATTCCAGCAGGAGGAGTTCACTAAAATACACATGATCAGGAGAATTATATTATTTGGACGTATTGAAAATCTAAACCATTCTCGAATCCACCTGAAGACACACAGAAAGTTTCATTAAAATCGTTTAAGCCGTTTAGGAGGAGTTTAGTTACAACAGACATAACACTACAATTAAATAATAGTAAATCGAATATGCAATCGAAACAAAATGTGTAATCAAATAATAATTTAACTTAGGTATAAGTTTTAAATGCTCGATTAATGTTCGATAGACTTTATCGCGTGTAATCGTTTATTTAACGATCGTTCGTGAGGATGAGCCTTCGACGCTTATCTTCAATCCACGAACCGCCATTATTTCACAAGAATCTATCTGGAGGCGGAAATTTTAATTTCAGATTATATCGAAGATAGATTGAAGTAGGAAATATTAAAAATGTAATGTAAATTATTTTATTTTTTAAAGGTTTTCAAGATTTTTCAGGTACCGGGTAGATGGGCATGAGCCATGTTGTCTTATACAATTTATTTTGGGTTATTTTGACTTTTAATTGTTTAAAATCTATTTCATAAACCCACATGAACATTGATTAAGTTAGTAAGTCTTTTGTTGGGCGATGTATATACGATATGTTAATATATCATAATTCTCGAAAATATAAAACAAAAATGTGTTACGAAATTCAAAATATGGTAAAGGTAACATCAATGGCTTTATTAATATAATATAATGTGGTATACACCTGGGGTATGCAGCGACCGCACTTATGCTTTTTAAGTAATTAATTTTATTAGTTCTGCTTAGTTTTTGCGCCCTTTCTTCTTGGATCTGAGATATATGTTTGCGGATAAAGCTAGAAGGAAAAGTAAACTTAGGTTTACCCGGGTATAATTAGAACTTCCGAAATGCTTGGGAGTAAAGTCCGAAAATAGAAGCAAGGTCACTTTGTATTCAACCTAGGTCTACCCAAAACTGACTCGGCAATGATAGAATATAATTTTAATTCAATCTTCTTCTCCTTGTGCCTCTCATAGGTTATCTAACTACTGGAGGTAAAATTCTATATTAAGAACTAAAGTCACAGTAGACACTACTGTACTAAAGTCCCATTTTGACATTAATATTTTTAATAGAATCATAATTATTTCGTCTTATTTGTCCACAATTAGGAAATTCTTATCAAAGTAAAGCTCCTTACGTGGATTTCACTTATTGACCTCTTTTTTTTCGATAATTGACACAACTGACAATACTTTATGCGAATTCAAAGTGCTTTTAGTATAATTCTCACGCAATTATCGTCAGTCAATTAATGCTTAAAAGACTGGAAATTATTTAGGGAAAAACGTTACAGTACTTTTTCACAGTTGAGAACTTATGGTATTAGTGTTTTTTTTATTTCGTTTTATAACGAAATATTTTGTTAAATGTACAAATTAATTATATTTTGCTCTTAAAATATGTCAGTTGAGCTCCAAACGTCACACAATGGGGTCACTGTAAATCAGTTTTGTGCTCAGTATGTATGTATGGACAACTATAACTGAGTGGACTCCGGTTTTGGAAGACTACTGCCATATTAAGTATTGCTTTTTTTTCTTTTGTATTATGTAAGTTGAGTATTTAGATAAAGCATAAATTTTGTTTTCATTAGCTTATTTGTGTGAATGTGTCAGTTTTTCTTTCATAATATTTTCATTCTCAAATATAATTTTTAGTCTGTCATGGTTAAGGCATACGACTTTTTATTAATAAAGATTTTACGCTGAAACTTTTTTTTTTACTTTACTTTTACATTTTTTTTCTTTTCAAACAACAGAAAGGCTGTCTAATTGTAATAATTAGATCTCTCCCTCTCCATTTTTTCTATAGAATAATTTTCACCATTGCCTAAGCATAAGAAGATTGCTGGCATTTTCAAGAGATTTTTTTTATGAGTTACTCAATGGAAAGAAAATTGTTCCAGGGTTTTATTTTTGGAAAAGGACGAGCATACCTGGCGTTAAGTAACCACCACCCCACATGCCCACCTTTTTACGATAGCCATGTTGTATCGTCCCGGAAACACTGCACAAGGAAGCTCATACCACAGCTTTGTAGTACGTGGAAGAAAGCTCCTTGAAAACTGGACTGAGGAGGACCGCCACACATCCAGATGGTGGGTATGATATCCTAATTTGTGGCGAGTCATGCGAAGGTGGATTTCGGCATCAAGAATCAGGTGAAATAGCTCTTCGGAACACTTCCCGTAATAAATGCGGTAGAAGACACACAATGAAGCGACGTCTCTACGCAACGCCAAGTGATCCAGCCGTTCACAGAGTACTGGGTCCCCTACAATTCGAGCTGCTCTACGGTGCACGCGGTAAAATGGATCGAGCTGATACTCGGGTGCGCCAGACCAGAGATGACAGCAATATTCCATGTGTGTCTGTTTCTACGTGGAAGAAGGTTTCTTAAAAGCAACTCTGTAGTTTGAAACATTTTTATTATGTGATGAGAGCAGCCCGCGCCCGTACCTACAAACGGAAAACATAAAGAAAACTCATTCTTAATAAATAGCTTCTTAATTTTTATTACGAATTAAACCTTAACTGATTAATTGACCAAAATGATGGCCAAAACACAGCTGGATTTGACGTCACAGTAATTGTACTACAATTATCATATACTCGTTGACCCGACAGACGTTGTTCTGTATATCTATACTAATATTATAAAGATGAAAGATTTGATTGTTTGTTTGTTTGTTTGCATTGAATAGGCTCTGCAACTACTGAACCGATTTGAATAATTCTTTCACTGTTGGGAAGCTACATTATCCCCGAGCGTTATAGGCTATATAACATTTTCAAAAAAATTTGGGATCCCTACTAAAAGTCTGGACTTTTACTGGTAATGTAACCCTAGGTGTAAAAATACGTACGCGAACGACATCGCGGGGTATCAGCTAGTAATAAATAAAATAATGTTTTTTTATGAATTTGTCAATAATATATCATAACACCAAGAATTATTTCGTAAAATATGCTCCCTGTTGTTGTAATGAAATTGTTTTACAGCAGAAATGTCAATTACATTCTCTCATAGAAAATATGTGCATACAAAACAAATATCGGACGACGGGGGACTCATCAAAGGAAAAACAAAATTGTTGTATTTATTTAATTCCGACTTAACATTTAACACTTCCACAAATAATTCAAGACCAACATTAGCCAAATCGGTCCAGCTGTTCTCGAGTTTTAGCGAGACTAACGAACAGCAATTCATTTTTATATATATAGATAGATAGATTATTGATTCCATTTGATTGTACGTAAGTGTCTTTGTGAATTGTGTTTTTTACACAGCCTCCGATAAAATTTGTCCGGTCAGGGTAAAAGGAAATAAAATTGGAAAGGCCTTCATTTGAAGGACACTCCTTTGAGTAATTTTCACTAGGCATTCCTTATAGTTAGGTGTTATAGATTTAGCCATTTGGGCCCTCTTCTGATAAATTCTCTCTGTATATAGAAAAGCATGACCAACATACCAAATAATGAGGAATTGGAAAAGAGATTTAATAAAGATCGTGTGTGATTGACTACCCATACAGCCCAGTGGTTAGTGACTCTGTCTACTGAGCTATAGAGAATCCACAAAAATGACAATATATATTAGGTAGGTACATAAAAGATTTAACACTTCGGAATTATTACAACTATTTAACATTAAAAAGTTTATCACTCATAAAGATTAACTTTCATCCATTTTTTTTAACGGAAAAGGAGAACAAACGAGCGTACGGGTCACCTGGTGTTTAGTGATCACCGCCGCCCACTTTCTCTTGCAATGCCAGAGGAATCACAGGAGCGTTGCCGGCACAGCTTCGTAGTATGTGGAAGAAAGCTCCTTGAAAACCGCACTGTGGAGGACCGCCACACATCCAGATGGTGGGGATGATATCCTAACTTATGGCGTGTCGTGCGAAGGTGGAATTCGGCGGCAGGAATCAGGTGAAACAGCTCTTCGGAACACTCCCCGTGATGAATGCCGTAGAAGATACACAACGAAGCGAGGTTCTGGCTTCGAATCCCGGTTGCAAACATTTATATAATGAATAAGGATACAAATTAAATTTGTTACCAAAATGTATGAATGATGCGGGACTCAAACCCGCGACCTACTGAGCCAAACGTTCGAGTAAGCATTTTTTTTTATGAAAATAAGGGACGAGACGAGCAGGACGTCCAGCTGATGGTAATTGATACGCCCTGCCCATTACAATGCAGCTCAGGATTCTTGAAATACCCCAAAAATTCTGAGCCGCACTACAATTGCACTCGTCACCTTGAGACATAAGATGTTAGGTCTTATTGGCCCAGTAATTTCACTAGCTACGGCGCCCTTCAGACTTTCTCCACACACTTCACAGTAATGCTTACATATTACTGCTTTGCGGTAGAAATAGGCGCTGTTGTGGTACCCATAATCTAGCCGGCGTCCTGTGCAAAGGACCCTACCACTGGTAGAAGCATGGGTCGTAAATTTTGGAATGTCTTGTTCAATTGTCAGGTTGAAAAAAATTTAATTGTTTATGAATATGGACGTTTTTTTCAGAGTCATGGACGTTTATATATGTCTAATTGTAGGAAAAGTTATATTTTATAAATGATACAATGTAAACATTAACACTGTGACAAGTGCTTCTTATGTTGGTGATCCATTAAAAAAAAAATATGTTTAAGAAAGTACCTATATTGTAAACAATTTGTTACTTTTTAAAGTGTAAACCCTCACTTCTGGGATTAATAACACAAATTGAATTTAAAACAAAATTATGAACGATGCGGGACTCAAACTCCCTCGAACCTCGCGTTCCGTACGAGCGCTCTTCCACTGAGCCAATCGCTCGAGTGACGTCACGTTCATAAATCTTGATATATCTTGTTAAACTCACAGGTTGTGGCTAGTTGTATAACGCGGTAGGTTGCGTGTTCGGTTCACGCATCGTTCATAAATTTTGTTTTCAAATTTGATTATTGTTAGTATATTGAATTAAATATATAGTTGTATGTTAAATACTTTAATAATTAATTTAATAATTAAAAAAATAGTAATTATTACATCTTGTATTTAGTGAGCATTGCATAATGTTATTAAACATTATTTAAAAGATAACTGCTTAAAAAAAAATTATTGATGTAGGCGTTACTTTGCGGAAATCCATAATTATACAAATTATTTCAGTTTTATTTAGTGTTAATTCCGCCATTGTTATTATTTATTATGTCTTGTGCTAGATTTTGGCGAGACAACACGTCCTGAGGATGCCTCGTGTAGAGGCGAAACACGTGTCGAATTGTTTAAAAACAAATATTGGCGGAATTAACACTAAAGATAACTTAAATTGTTATTTGATTGGGTTCTTGTATCAGGTCTCGTCATGTTTCCAAGTCTTTGTGACATTCATAATGTTAACATGAGGAATAAACTTGTTATGCCTACTACTCGGTTGGGTCGAGTTAGTAAGTCTTTTGTTGGGCGATGTATATGCTTCTACAATATGATCCCAGAAAATGTACAAAACAAATGTGTTACGAAATTTAAAAGAATTGTTAAAAAACGTTTGTGTGGGAAAGGTTATTATAGCATAAACGATTTTCTTAGTGACACCACGGACTGGGATTAAAGCGAAAACCCTCAGGCTCTTTAATTATTAATGTTTATTGTACGATACTACATTGTAATCCATATTTTATATAAAAAAAAGCCCGCTGAGTTTCTTGCGCCCATTCTTCTCAGGTCTGAGGCAGTCTCTTTTGAATGGGTGGTAGATTTTGACGTTCAATAAGTGATTATAAATCCTATTTTGAATAAAAATATTTGAATTTGAATTTGTTTGTGGCAAGGCTGTGGGGTGGGTCATTGGTAATGGTACGAGGTACGCGTCATGCTCGTGAACGGGCGCTACTTATGGTGGCAGGATCATATTGTCACCACCAATAATTCTACTTCATTTTATTAGTTTTAAAATTGATAATATTTTTTAAGTTTGTACTTGTTTATGTAACGATGTATATTTTCATAATATTAATATAATGCTCTCATAAAACCTTTATTTATGTACAGTGGGCAATATTTGATGCATCTACTGTACTGTACAACTGGACAGCTGAGTATCTAAGTGATCGGACAGCCCGGGACTAAATTATGATTATTTTATAGCAATAGCATTGACAGTACAATTATGTATATTTTATTATAAAGAGCGCAAAAAAAGAAAGCTAGGTGAGTTTCTTCCGCCGCTTCTTCTCTCACAGCGCCATGTGATTCCGAAGCGGTGGTAGTGTTTGAAGGGACATTAAAAAGAATTCTAAAGGAATTAATTTTGAGAAAATAAATGCGTTTTACTCAAAATCGTGTGGATTTTTTTTTAATTTTCTTTTTGATTTTTAACTTACTCATAAATCATGACATTTGAGTATTTTCTTGTTGTTGTATAGTTGTTTCTTGCATCGCTTTAAATAGTTATCATAATAATCTGAAAGATAACGAAGCTGTAAAAACATATTTATTTAGTGGCAATAGGTTCTTTGCCACTTCTTCTCGTTTAACTTTTGACAATACATAAGTGCACATTTTTTACCTAATCGAATAAATCAAATTTTGATATACCTCTATCTATATATGTGAACACTGATTACATGTCTTAATTAATCAGATTTTAAGTGATTTTATTTATTTTAATTTACCAAGATACATAAAACGCAACTGCGATCATTTTGGATACGCGTTTTACTTAGATTGTCCACCACACCATTCTTAGCAAACCTAACTCCAAAGGAACTAACTCTAAGAAACTACCTAACTCCAAAAATCATTAAGAGAAAAATTTAAAGACTGTTGCTTCTCAATATGTTCTTGATAATGTTTTATATGTTTATAAGCACATTCAGGAATTTGCTAGAAAATGTGACAATCATAATGTTAACACGAGAAACAAACATAAACTTGTTATGCCTACTACACGGCTAAGTCGAGTTAGTAAGTCGTTTGTGGGGCGATGTATATGCTTTTACAACAAGATCCCAGAAAATGTTCAAAACAAAAGTATTACGTTATTCAAAATAATTGTTAAAAAAGTATGTGGGGTAAAGGTTACTGATACATAAATGACTTTATTGATGATTCACAGATTGGGAATGGAACGACCGCCCTCAGGCTATTAAATAATAAGTTTAATTGTACAACATAATATTGTAAACATATTTTTTGATGAAAAAAAAACCCGCTGCGTTTGTTGCGCCCATTCTTCTCAGATCTGAGGCATTCTTTTTGGAATGTGTGGAAGTTTTTGACTTTCAATAAGTGATGTCATGTCCTATTTTGTATAAAGAAATATTGGATTTGAAATTTGACTTTGAAGGGTAGCAGTTTGGAAATAAAAATTCTGATATCATTTTCGTCATGTGTACTATAAGTGCTATCGAACAATTTTGCTTTGAGCCGACTGCCAAGCACCAACTGCGCATTAACGTCAATATCTGGTAATTCCCTTCCGTAATTTGCACATTTCAAATTATGTCAAATAGATAGCCAACCAATAGGACATACATTATATTTTCAGAAAATCTTGTTTGTCAAAGTGCTTTTGTGCATGTTTGATATAGAACATTTTGGCGCCATTGGCCATGTAGCGAGAGTCTGTGGTACTAAATTTAGTGATGACAACTTCAGCAAACATCGATAGATTGTGGGAAACTATTTAGAAAAAGAAATGTGTATATACCTTATTACGTTTATTCTTGAAGTATAAATAACACGGAAAACGAATGAAATTAATTCAAAATGCATAAAATACTTCAGAGCATTGTACTTTACTTCGCAGCCATTTGTATTATACGTCAAAATTAGTTCTCTGGACGCTCGCGAGTGGCGCTATAAATAGGCACAAAAGATTTGCTATCAAACATGTGGAACAGCCTGTCCAGTGGTATTTATACAAGTCAGTGGCTGTAATATACACATAGAACACTCACAAGTAAGCTTTTGAGAAGCTTTAGAGAAATTGGATTAATAGATTCAAAGATTACGCCATACAACCTCACAAAAATTACCTCTAAATTTTTTTTTTATGACAATAAGGGACGAGGCGAGCAAGACGTTCAGCTGATGGTATTTGATACGCCCCGCCCATTACAATGCAGTGCCGCTCAGGATTCTTGAATAACCCAAAAATACTGAGCGGCATTACAATTGCGCTCGTCACCTTGAGATATAAGATTTTAAGTCTCATTTGCCTAGTAATTACACTAGCTACAGCGCCCTTCAGACCGAAAAACAATAATGCTAACACATTACTGCTTCACTGCAGAAAAAGGCGCCTTTGTGGCACAATCTAGCCGGCATCCTGTGCAAAGAAGCCTCCCACAGGTTAACATGATACCAATGTTGAAAAGTAAGGATAGCTGTTACTATTTCTTGGTTGATGTTAAGGCTAAAAATCAACTATTATTAAAAAAATTACATTACAAGCGGAACTGAAAAAACTTGATTCTGGTTTCATTATCATCATGAAGCTCAACAGAACTAGTAGATAATTTATTTATCAATGTTAATATTGATATTTATATAAAAAGGTGTTTATTTTGTGTTATTATATTCTATGTCTGTGAATAGGTATATATATCAGGTATAGGTATCATTTCTATTTAAATTAATGTAGTTGTATCTTTTAATGTTCCGAAGAGCTGTTTAACCTGATGCCTGCCGCCGAATTCCACCTTCGCATGACACTCCACAAATTAGGATATCATCCCCACCATCTGGATCTGTGGCGGTCCTCCACAGTGCGGTTTTCAAGTTGCTGTCTTCCTCGTACTACTAAGCTGTGTAATGAGCTTCCTTGTGCGGTGTTTCCGGGACGATACGACATTGGTACCTTCAAAAAAAGCGCGTACACCTTCCTTAAAAGCCGGCAAAGCTCTTGTGATTCCTCTGGTGTTGCAAGAGAATGTGGGCGGCGGTGATCACTTAACACCAGGTGACCCGTACGCTCGTTTGTCTACCTATTCCATAAAAAAAAAAATTCTTAATAATATGTGATCTATGACTTTATCTATTGGTAATGTCCTAGATCCAATATTACGGTAGCGCATTGAATACTACAATAATATACAACTTGGCAAAATATGCTTTTGAGTTTTGTATATGGTTTCTAATTACCTAGAATTGATAAATTATACAAGAATTGAGTAAGAAGTTCTGAGTCATTTAACTATTTTAATATGCACAAATAAAATTTGAAAACAAAATTTATGAACGATGCGAGACTCGAACCTGCGACTATTCGCGTACCGTTCGACCGCTCTTCCACTGAGCCAACCATTCATAAATCTCAACCCAGGTTGTGGCTTCATCTACAGGATCTACTATACAATTGATAACCTGCTCAACCCCAATATTTATATATTAAAGCAAGCCACAAACTGAGAGTTGAACAAGACATACAAGATTTATCAACGATACGTCAATCGAACGGTTGGCTCAATAGATGGGCACTCGCACGGAACGCGACAGGTCGCGGGTTCGAGTCCTGCATCGTTCATAAATATTGTTTTCAAGTTTAATTTGCGTAAATTAATTAGCGCGAAGTGAGGGTTATCACTTTAAAGAACAACAAATTATTTTAATATGATATCACAAGCTTATGTGTTTTTTGTGGGCGTTTGCTATTTAACAAATAGTTACATATAATTCCATTTCAATCTGCTACTTCATCTTCAAGTACATGCTGTTAAATATATATATATATATATATATACAGGGTGGTCCAAAAGTCCGTTAACATTTGAATCGGTTGCCGCGTCTAGCAGCGGCGGCGGAGGGGGGCGGAGGGGTTACGAATTGCAAGAGCGGCCAATGGGAATTCAGTACCATGGCGTCGTTCAGCGGTAGTCAACGTGCGTTTTGTGTACGCGAGTACTATCGAAACAACGATTCTGCGAAACCTAAGGCTCAACGAAAGTTTTGCAATCATTACAAGATACGACACAAAAATCAAGCTCCATCAGGTGTGTTAATTAAAAAATGGGTGCTCAAGTTTGAGAAGACGGGTTCAACAATGGATTTACCTCGATCTGGCCGGCCTAGAACGTCGAGGGACCCCGAAAACGTGGAGCGAGTAAAATCGTCTGTTCGTGACCAACCTGGACTTTCAACTCGAAAGCTGTCTGCTGTCCTTAACGTGCCAAGATAATGATGTATTAAACCGCATTCTCAAGAAAGATTTAAGTCTACATTCCTATAAAATCCAAATGGTGCAGAAATTAAGGCCTCAGGACCATGCCACTAGGTTGCAGTTTGCGAACGAAATGGTAGAGCGATTCACCATTTTTACAAACATTTTTTCTCAACGAGATACACTTCCACCTAAATTGGCATGTTGATCGTATTGTATGTCATGGTGATCAAAAACCCCTGCATTCCAGCCAACCAACCCAGTAACTCTTGACGAATTAAATGATCGTATTCGCACAGAAATCCAAAACATCTCAACAGAAACATGTAAAGCTGTCATCGAAAATTTCCGCTCTAGATTGCAGCAATGCCAGAATAATGAAGGATTGCATATGGATGATATGACTTTTAAGAAATAAATTCCCCTTTTGTTTACTATCGAAAACAATAAACAATTTTGATCTACTGTCATTATTTTTTTCTAATCATCATTCCAATTATAAACGGACTTTTGGTCCACCCTGTATAATATTGACACACTTTTTACACAAATTATCTTGCCCCAAGTAGAGCATATATAGCCTGTGTTATGGGTTACAAGACAACGATATATTTAATACAATATACTTACTTAAACATACATAAATTCATATAAACATACATAAATACATTTAAATATCCATGACTCGGAAGCACACATCCATATTCATCATATAAATGCTTGCACCTACCGGGATTCGAACCCGGGACCTCTAGGTTAGTAGGTAGGATCGCTTACCACTCGGCTATACAGGTCGTCTATAAATATAGCCTATACCTTCTTAAATGTCCCACAGTAATATTAAAAACTGATTTAAATTCGAATCATATAATTCAATACAGGTGTGCAGTAAGTTTTTAATGAGATAAGTTAGAAGAGTCTATTTTATGATTGCTGAAACTCAACCACGGTACTCGGGAACTCATTCTTAAATCCAAACGATGTATTCATTTCAACATAATATACTATGAGTATGATACTGTCATTTAATTTTATTCAGAAGGTGCATCTTGAAATAATATAAAGTTATTCTTGCAGCATATTTTCAAATTCAAATTCAAATATTTTTATTCAAAATAGGATGTGACATCACTTATTGAAAGTCAAAAAACTACCACCCATTCCAAAATGAACGCCTCAGACCTGAGAAGATTGGGCGCAACAAACTCAGCGGGCTTTTTTTTTCATCGAATAAATATGTTTACGAAGTAATATTGTGCAATTAAACTTATTATTTAATAGCCTGAGGGCGGTCACTCTATTCCCAATCTGTGGTATCATTAAGAAAGTCATTTATGTTATAGTAACCTTTACCACACAAACGTTTTTTAACAATTCTTTTGAATAATATTTTTTTATATCTATAATATTCTAGATATCTTCATGTTAGAAAAGGTTGCCGTAGCTAGTGAAATTAATGGGCAAATGAGACTTAACATCTTAACATCTTTATATCTCAAGGTGACGAGCGTAATGGTAGTGCCGCTCAGAATTTTTTGGTTTTTTCAAAAATCCTGAGCGGCACTGCTTTGTAATGGGTAGGGCGTATCAATTAATATCACCTGAACGTCCTGATCGTTTTATCCCTTATTTTCATAAAAAAACAACTAAACGAGAGAAGTAGAAAATTCATCTAGGCGAGCGAGCGAGTCCCTTTTTTAGGCCTCGAGCCAACTTTACTACAAACAATGTTTCATATCCGAGCATGACGGCTCCATATCTTTCAATAACGTCTAACTTTATCCCA